>NW_025421409.1:0-170203 GCF_011764305.1 Mustela putorius furo | reverse complement strand
CTGATGTATTTAATTTAGTTTTCAGGGATCTGTAAAAAGCACATCAAAGTTCAGATACTTCCAATCAGCTCACACATTCTAAAGATTTGGTGACAAAAAGAAAGGCAATATGGCCAACCTCTGTCCTTGCTGGAGTTATACCTTCGTGTCTGACCCCAAACAAATAAGAATGAGGAGGATTTTACCGGAATTTAAGAGTATTGGAATTTACAGAGAGTATTTCTCTGCACGAAAAGCATGAAATGCACAAATTTGAGTATTCAAAAACCCATTGACGCGTTACAGAGACAAAGAAGACGCGGCTCCCCCCTATCTCGCACCAGCTCGGTGTCCAGCCCGCACTTAGTCTTTTTTTTTTTTTTTTGCAATTCTTCTTTAAGCTGGAGATCCAGTTACTGCTGACAGCGGCTTCTCACCCATGTACTCAAAGGCCGTCATCTATTCCACTTGTAGTTCCCCAGAGGACCCGGAGGAAGGGAAGATGAAAGGGATCCCATCAAATGGCCAAATCAAGATTGTCTTTTGCCTGGGACTAGAAATGTGGCTTTCTTGATATTTTTTTTCTCCTTAGCCAGTCTAGTTCCAATATGAAAACCCAGTGCATCTCTATTATACAGGTTATGTTAACATTTCCTTGGGAGGGACTGGAAGGATAGTCTCTTGCCAACTGAATGCTTGTTCAAGAGGTGCTAAACTACTAGGGGATCAAGTAGTAGTGATTAGAAACTGTGAGTAGGGGGCCGGCCTTTTCCCTCAGCAGTGATTTTTTTTTCCTCATTAAGATTTTTTGTAATTGACAAACAATGATGCACTTGACAGATAACCTCCTCCAAGAACAATTGATTCTTTTTGGTGTGTATAAGTGTCCTCCCATAATCTTGCTGATGAATTACCTTCCCTTGAGCACTGTTTCCCATATAATATTTCTTTTTTAAATTAATTTATTTAAGTAGACTCCATACCCAATGTGGGGGCTTAAGCTCATGGGCTCAAGATCAAGAGTTTGCGTATTCCATTCCAACTGAGCCTGGCAGGTGCCCTTCCCATCTGATTTTCCTACAGTCAAACAGGAGACCAAAAGGATAGACAGGGCATAGCATGACCTGGACCCTCATGGTAGTTGCTTTTCTGTGACTACAGGTTGCCTCAAGAGAAAGAAAGAAAAAAATATCATGGTCTAGGCCAATCACTTGCTGAGGGAAATGATCCAGATGACAAAAAATGGTGGTCTTCTTCCTTGTAAGTTTCATCTGAGGTACCACCCCAATTTGAGCTCCCGCTTAGTGAAGGCAATGAGGATTTGAGAGTGTAGTGAAGGAAAATGATTTTTTTAGGTAATGAACTATGCCCTTGTTTCTACAAGCAGCTGTAATCCCTTTAGATGAAACAGGTTTGGGTCAGTGGTGCCGGGGAGGTGGGCCTATATGTGAATCTGTATGGTTGCGATGGTGTGTGCATGTGTGTCTTTTCCCATACAACTGTATCCCCTTTATGTAGCACAATCGCAAGTTTCCACTTTTTCAGATAAAAAACACTCATTACCATTGCTTCATGGACATTTATGTGTGTCCCTCTCTCTATCCTAATTGACTGCACAGTGATGCCCATTCTGACACCATCCACCCAGAGTTAACAGTAAGAGCCCACAAGTTGAGGGCAAAATGCTACACTTGACTGCCCTTTCTTCAGACACCAGCCACATGTTGGAGGTCCTGAGGCTACCTGCACTTCCAGAAGACCAGCTACAATTCAGGGGGTTTCCCATGACCCCACTAGGATTTGGTAATTTGCTATAAGTGATTCATAGGACTTAGGAAAGTGCTATACTGAAGATCACAACTTAATAAAGGATACGCACAGTGCCAGGTCTGGGAGGGTACTGGAAGCAGAGTTTCCACACCCTTTCTGGGGTGCAGTCAGGTCATGTTACCCTCCCAGAACAACCATGTGTTTTCCAATGAAAAAAAACATCACTGAGCTTTCCTGTTGAATATTTTTATTGAGGTGTCATTTGGTAGGCATGGTTGATAAAAGCTTGGCTATATGAATGTAGTCAATCTCAGCCTGCTCTCCCCTCTCCCAGCCTTTGACCACATTTACCTTATAGAAAAATGAGCACACCTTTCTGAGAATCCTCATTTGAGATAGCATTTCTATAACAGAGTCAGAAATCTTATCAACATGAATATACCCAATATTTGGAGGAGCAAGTGTGGGGTGCAGAAACTAGGTTTTTAGCTCACCTGTACTCCGCAATGTGTTTGACTCTCCATATCGGTGTTGTACTCACAATGCCAGTGAGAGGGCCTATTGCAATGTGGTAGACATGACCTGAAAAATAAAAGTCCAAAGGTAGTGTCCTATTCCTAGAGTGAATTGCCGACATTAATAATTAGTTCAGTGCATTATCTTATTACATGAGCAGAATGTCTCCTGAGGTCACACAAGTTTGCAGGCTTACATTTGTGATTAGTAGGTTCCAAAAGATGGAGTGGTCTCAGCAACCTATGGCTAAGCCCCATCAGGCATCCAACATCTTGAGCTAAGGGTCTTTTCTGAAGAATATGGGATCTCCCACATTGCACGATGCATGTGTTCATTCCTTATCCTCAGCTGTTTAGTGCCCCTTCTCTGCATTTGTGGCAGAAGTAGTGGGCTATTTCTACCTCTTGGTGATATAGGTGCATTCACAGTTAACCCCATTTTTGCCAGAGGAAGTGACAGCCCAATCCACTGAGTCAGGCACTTCTCTCATCCTCTTCCCCTATTGGGAAGAATTTCATAGTCCCACCAGCATCCTCTGATCCCCCTTTCCCCTAGGTCCACCAGAAAATCAGTGGGGTCTAACTAGTGGGGACACACTCTCTGTGCCCCTCATGTTGACTGTGAGCAAACACTCATGAAGCTGTGTAACCCAGCCCACCATGCTTGCCTCTCCCTCTGTTTCAGACCACCGATGCTTTCATTGCCCATTCTGACTTCCTGTCAAACCACTACTCCTTCTAAGATAATGTAACTTGGCAGTCTAAATTAGTGCAGGAGCTTCATGCTGGTTCTCTTGTCATCCTATGAGCCCCTCTCCATGAGAACTGCAGGAAACATGAACTAGAGAATTTCCGTTTGAGGAATAATAACTAGCTAAGCTAAAGGACATTGATTCCGCCCTTGCAACTGAAGGGCATAAAAGAAGCTTGAAATCTAAAATACCCACAATACCTTTGGTGCTGTTAGAGAAACACACTAAATGGAGGGCAATGGCCAGATGAGTTCCATCATAAAACAGAAATGATTTGTGCATGGAGTATGTTCCAAGAGGAAAAGAAATGGTTAGTCAGTGTGTCTGTGAGTAGGTACACCCTATTTCCTTAGAACTGACTTGGGCATCACATCTCAGGAGCTGCGTGATTCTGTTGCCCCTTCCCCCGAGATAGTGCCCTCTAACAGCTCCTGATTGACCAACAGAGTTGCTTGGCTTTTGGATGGCCTTTTGGGGGTGAAGTGAGAGTTTCCTGTTTAGAATACCACCACTCTGATCAAGAAGGTAAAAACAAATCTACTCACTGGGCTAGATTGCATGCTATTTGCTCCTGTGTTTAGGTTTGTAGAGTTTCTCTGGTTCTGACCAATAGCCTATGCCTATGATCGGGCAGAAGGACAAAGTCCTATCAGATGGAAGCCCAAAAGGGGGGGCACGGACCAATGGCATTCACCATGGAAAGTTGAAGAAAGCACTAAAGTAAGACCTGTCAATGTTTCTCAGAAGAACCCCCAACCAGATTGGTATGGTTGGAATTGATGAGTGTATGTACCAATATGCTTGCTGGGGGTGGCCACCTTGCCCCAGGGACTGTAATAAAGTGGAGAGCAGCTAACCCTAGACATATTCCTCTTGCAACTTCTGAGACACAAGATGGCCACAAGAACTGTTCTGTCTTCCAACCAGAGAGACAGAGACTGCAGGTGGGTAAGACATTGCCTCCAGGGGGCAAGAGAGGCAAGTGGATTGCACTGGACCAATATCCATGCATACTAATGGGAACAGGCCCTGACTCCAGATCAGCTGTCTGTACCAGGTGGTAGATCTAAAGGCTCGGAGGATGACAACCCCCAGTCAACGTTCCACACAGGATTCTTGGACAGAAACTTTGTACCAACTCTCCAACCCCTTTTCTTCCCACTGTGTGGGCTCTGGCATTCTTCCTGATACCCATTTAGCATGTCCAATTATATGGCTTGAAGGGCAGATTTATGTGCCTTCTGCTTTACACTGCCGGGTGGGGGAAACATTCACCAGTCAGACACATTATCCATCCCCTAATACTTTGCCAGGTAAAATAGTCACAGCCTGCATGAACATTCCCATTGTCAACCAAACTTTTCACCTTAATCTTATCAATATTTGCATTTCTAGATTCCCTCCATTTAACTGTAGGCTTCCTGTGTATGGTCTCACCAACAGATTTTGGTATGACAACGTTCCTGGGATTCCCCTTGTCAAGGAGTCCAAGAAACCTCTTCACCCCTCAACCATTCCAACTGCTCATGGGCACAAGCTTTTGGTTCCCCAGCACAGCGTTGAGCCAAGATACACTGGCCCTTTTGTCAATACTCATCTGGATAAATCTGCTTGACCATCGCCCCATCCAACTCAATGTTGGGCTTCTCCTTGTAATCTTTACCTTTGGCTTTTAAATTTCATCCGTACTGGATTAGATGGAGGGGACAGGCTTGGTTGGGGACCTTAAATGTTGGAGGACACCAAAGAACTTCTTTCAGTGTTCCATTCAGAAGTCTTCAAAAATGTACCTTTGCTTCAACCCCACTAACATCTGCTTTATTGATCCCATTCCTTAAAAGCCATGTAAAGATTTCCATTCTGCTGAGATGAATCCCTTCACTCTCTGATTCTCAGCATTTGGGGGGTAGGGTAACATCTGAAAAACCTGTAAGGGGAAACTGAGATGGGTTAATCCAGTAAGTCATTTTGTCCCCTTGCTCAATTTCACACCAGTAAAATTTCATGGTTTTCCCATACAAAAGGGGTATTTTAATCACAACAACTAGCATATCCTGTACAAGGGGATTATTCCAAGGATACACTTCCTGGTCATCATAAAGCCAGGACAGCTTCGCTTACATACAAAGTCTATCAGTTGCTTCATCCAAGATGTACCCCTTGGCATTTATAGGGGGCAGTCAGACAGTTCCCTCCTTCTCAGTATACACAAACCATACAATGCCTTTTGTCCAGTCCCTGGGCTTGCTGGTTGCCTCAGGAATAACCTGCAGTTTGTCTGACCATGCGCAGCATCTGCAATTGTTCCATAGTGAGATGTGGGTCCTCTATGGACCCAAACATGCCCTCCCACACTGTAGCCTTCAAAACCAAAGACACAGCCCCAAAATGAGTCAGTCTCACATCCCATTTCAGTAAAGGCTTGCTGGGGAACTGGTGATGCCCATCCATAAATGAGACAACTTCTTCACACTCTACCTCCTGGCTTTGGTAACTTCTTGGTTTTGTCATTTCCCCCCAAGCTGGACTCACTTTACTGTAACCAAAGGTGTTAGTAGCAGTAATCTGTGTTGTCCAAGCCTAATACTTCATTTGGAGGAAGACTTGTGACTGCCCGAAATCTGACCTTGGTCTGGCCTTGAGGTCTGACTCAGCACTTTATTTCTAGCTCCACTTGGCTATCAGTGATAACCATGAACAAGGGATTGCTTCCTTAACATTGTTCTCATTATTTTACATTTCCTTTCCATTTCTAGTGGGCCAGCTCCCTAGGAGTTGGGTCCATCACTTCCAAATTCTGTTACTCTACTTTCCTTTATAACTTCTTTTTCTTTTTTTAAGATTTTGTTTATTTATTTGACAGACAGAGATCCCAAGTAGGCAGAGAGGCAGGCAGAGAGAAAGCAGAAGGGAAGCAGGCTCCATGCTGAGCAGACAGCCCAATGTGGGGCTCTATCCCAGTACCCTGGGATCATGACCTGAGCTGAAGACAGAGGCTTAACCCACTGAGCCATGCAGGTGACCCTCCTTTATAACTTTTAATATACAGAAATGACTGAGGTACAGCTGCTGGTCAGCATCATGGCTGACCTTCTGAGTACATAGGAATCAAAGGAGACTCACACCCCCACTGTCATCCCTTCTCTTTCCAAACCACATGTGTCAGTGAGTCAGTTCTTCTCAGGAACCTTGCATTTCTGATGCCATATATTCCATTGCCCCCCAAGTTGGCATACTCCTATATGATTCTGATGCTGACCACTGAGTTAGCACGAGATCCCACAAGAGAAGGGCAGGGTCCCCCACATGCCTGTCCTCATATCAGTCACCAGATGCAATTTGGGGATTCCTTAAGCCACCCATATTTTTCTTGACAGACTGGCTCTATATTCAGAGGTTCCCACAGCCCCTCAGTTTCACCAATTCCCTGGAACTCATTCTTAGAACTAAGGAAAGTACTATACATCCAATTTCAGAAGATTATAAAGTACACACCTAGATTAAGACTAGAGAGGGTCTCTAGCCTTCTCCTCCCCCTGAAGGTCAGTTTGGTTCAAAGTTACAACCATCTGATCTATACACGTGGTCTTTTGCTGTCTCGGGGCCCACGATGAGCCACCTCACTGGTATAATAAAGGCAACCTTATCACTTAGGGAATGCCACAGACTTCTGAAGTTCTGTGCCAGGAATCAGAGATGGAGACCATCGAGAATAACCATCACACTGAGGTCATGTACATCAAGTTTTATTGAATTGTAAACTTTCATTATGTACAGCATACTGTATGCCAGTAGCCCTCAATAAGCCAGGGAAGAAAATACCATCACCACCCAGGAAAATGTTCAAAGTGTTCTAAAAGGACAAAATGGGGTCTCACAACCCCCTGTCAGCCTTGAAATAGAATGGCTGGTTACTTTACAAGCACAATGGGTTTCTTCAGGAATAGCAGAGGAATTGCACCTAGGGACAAGCAAGCAATATGAACCCTGGGAAAGTACAGAGAAAAAAGAAGAGGACTGCTCCCCTAACAGGAAGGAATGGATCAGGTAAGCAGGCTATTGTAGAGAAAAGCTCATTGGGGTGACCTGGGATTTCCAGTGTAGTGGCTTTTCATTGGCACAGTTGTGTAGCAGTCTCATCAGCTGGGCTTTTGCCAGGGGAGGAGAAAAATCTTCCTTCATCTTGCTGCTGGGCTTCTTTCTCTTCCTGAAGGGCCTGCAAAGGGCTGCAAGGAGACCTCCCTCCTCTGGGCCACCAATTCCATCTCAAGTGTGGTTTCATTTATTCAGATGCCATCTCTATTCCTGAGTCAATAACCACTTCATTTTGTAATAAATCTCAACCCTGAGGAGGCCTTTATGTTGCCCTTGTGGCATTTTGGTGGATCATATAACAAGTAAAGTCTCTCAGGCTGTAATTATTTGATTTACGAGAAAGACAGGCTTGAGAATGTGGGCAAATTGTGCAGAGCTGCATGACCAGCAAATGGGGAGTTAGGCACTGAGACAAGGTCCTTTAACCCCAACTCCCATGCATCTTCTCCCATGTTTCTACCACCTGGGAGGTGGAGGAGAGTCTAAATTTCTACCTTGGATTTGGCATCAGTAATACTTTTATGCCTTGTTCCTGATCCTCCTCCTGTAGGATGCTCGCCAGCCCGGAGACTGCAGTGATCCCAGAGTCCCTGTTCTGTCAGATACCTCAGCATTAAAGGGATATTTCCCCCACTGATACTTTCCTTCTGCCCCTCCTCTGTTCCCACACCCTTTTGATGAAAGGAGCCTCAGAAAGAATCCTCCCCCTCTTAGCTGAAGACCTGGGGTTAGCTGGCCCTAGGGGCACCCCGAACCAGGCCCAGTTCTAGAGGGAATTTGAGGAAAAGGAACCTCCAGGCCAAGCTGGCCCTTTTCCATTCACCTTTCGACCAACAAGGTCTAATATGTTGCCCTAGAAAGTGCTGCCAAAAGTAGGAAATGGCCTTCCCATGTGGAAAGTCTGTCTCCAGCCCTGGTTTCTGGGCAGTGGGACAAGAAACACTCTGTCAGATGAAGAGAGAGCCCCAAGGTCTTCTTAAGGGACTGAGCCTCTGGGTGGGCAATTGGCTTCCCACCTGGGGGGATGAAGGGGAGGTGACATGTTGCAAGGCCAAGGGAAATCAGTATGTGATGTGAGGATGGCCACTCATGTCCTTGGAGGTCCTACCAGATGAAACAGGTTCTTGCCTTAATTCTGTACACCTTTGCAAGGGAATGAGTCAAGGTAGTTCTTTTACTAATCACAACTAGAAAGTGAGGCAAATTATGCCTTGGGCCCTTTGGATCAAGACTCTTATGTGAAACACGTGCTCTTTAAATTGAAATCGATTTTCCCACAGGTGTCGGTATTTCCTGCATGTAACAAAAAGATGAGACAACTTTGTTGAAAACAACACTTTATTTCCCCCAGATCAAGCTGCTTGTCACAAGGAATCCTTCATCTCTGCATCAATTTCCCTGGGTGCTTAGGGGACCCAGGCTGTGAGTGATTGTTAAGAAATGAGTGATACCAAGAGCAAGGGATCTAGGAATCCAGGAGAGCTGTCAAGTGAATTCCATGGGAGAATGGGCAGGTGGTGTCCAGAGCTGTGGACTAGACCTTAAAAGGGAGAAGACACAGAGGGACAGAAGGAAGACAGAAAGAGCGCACAGGCCACATGAGTGTACAGAGCGGGGACGAATTCCATGGTGCGACGGTTGGGAGAACCAGTACAGCATCATCGCTGGAGCCCAGCCACGGCCATCAGCACGAGGATTCAGACACAGCTCTGAGAGAGTACACCTTCTGCTCCAGACCCAGGGCATGAAGCAAAAATCTCAGTAAAGTGGGTCCAGTGAATTTCATTGTTTACTGTGCATACAAGAGTGACCCTGACACTATCCTGTAGTCTGTTAAGTATGCAATAGCCTTCTGTCTTAGAAGACAGAAGTATGTTATAGCCTTCTATCTTTAAAAAACAACAACAACAAAAAACATCCATGGAGCACTGTGTGTGGTGCAAAAACAATGAATACTGTTATGCTGAAAATAAATTTAAAAAATAAAATAAATAAATAGTATACCTCATATTAAGAAAACAAAATAAAACAAAAAACAATGAAAAACAAGGTCCGTACTTTATATAAAGAACACTCTGTTGTCATAAAATGCTCATCATTATATGATGTCCCAGTAAGCTGCAACCCACAATCACAGATCAGTTTAATAAATACAACAATAGAGAAAACGTTTGAAATATTGTGACAATTACCAAAATATGACACAGAGACATTGCAGCAAATGCTGTCAGAAAAATGGTGCCAATATATTTGCTCCACAGAGGGTGCCAAAACCTCTTTCTTTTAATAAATGCCGTATCTGGGAAGCACAATGAAGCTGAGGCTCAGTAATCCGGGGCAGGGCTCCGTTTATGCTTCTTCTAAGTGGGAGAGAGGCACGAGGCAGGTGTGACTGCTAGACTGAGAATGGCAAGGACATCTTCCCAAACGTCTACAGGGAGAAGCATCCTTCCTGTTCCGTTGTCATTCCATCTACCATGACATTCCAGACCCTTCCCATCCTGGAAAATTGGCTAGAGCCAATGCACAGGAGACAGGCCTGATATGGGCTAGCAGGAACAGACCACAGGGTCTGGCTGGAGACAGAAGACCCTGATTCCCGTTCTCCCTTAAGCCAGGAGAGGGATGAGTTCAGATCAGGCTCTTGCCTGGACCGGGGAATGGAAAGGCAGGATCCTTCGGACAGTTAGGAGGCCCCTGTCTGCTCTGCTGCTCTCATTCCATCCAGCACAAATGTATGGGGTCCTGCTCGTCAGCTCTGCTTACAAGGGGGCCCCTGCTGAAATTCCTTTAGGACCTGGGTGTTGACCTTCCTGTGTGAGTGTCCCCAGGGCCTGCCATGCCTGGCATGGGAGCAGAAGCCCAGGGAGAATCTGCAAATGAACGATCAGATCAGGCCAGGAAACACCTCTGCAGGAACCCCCAGACCATGGAGGTCACATCTTCTTTGTGTTTGGATCCTAGAACTGTGCTATCCAGGGGCAGCTGCTAGCCAGACGTGCCCGCTAATGTTTAAATTAACTAAATGAAGTTGAACATTCCCATTCCTCATCACACCAGTCACAGTTCAGGTGCCCCGTAGTGCATGCTTACAACACAGAACATTTCCATCCTCACAGACAGCTCCCCAGGGCACCTGTTCAGTCTAACCCAGACTGTTTCCACCACTGTTGGGATCACAGGTTAATTTGTGCGCAGGTGAGAGCTATCGTGATCCTGTGGAGAGAGGGATGTGTCATATGAAGGGCATCCTTCCTCTCGCTGAAGGTTAGAAGCTGTGCTCAAGGTCTTGTTGAAGGGCTCTGACTCCAGGGAGCCCAGGGCAGGTCTGAGCGTCTGGAGGAAGAGCAGGTGAAGCCGGGTGAGCCAGCCTGGCCTCTGCTGGAGTAGCAGGAACGAGGGAACCCATCTCTCTAATAACCTGCTGCTTGTACTTATTTCTCTAATGACTGGAGTGTAGACAGAAGTACAATTCGAGCAGCAAAGATTAAGACACCCCAGGTTGGAGCACTCTCAGCCACATGCCATGCGAGAAGGTTCAGGAAGCAGTCAGATTACACCTGTGGCATGGAGACTGAGAAAGGAGCTAGGAAATCAGAAAAAGGAAATGGCCCAGGGTCCCTGGGTGGCTCAGATGTTTAAGCCTCTGCTTTCAGCTCAGGTTATGATCCCAGTGTCCTGGGATAGGGTCCTGCATCGGACTCCCTGCTCGGCAGGGAACCTGCTTCTTCCCCTCCCTCTGCTGCTCACCCTGCTTGTGCTCTCTGTCAAATAAATAAATAAATTCTTTAAAAGGAAATGACCCTGAGAGGAGTCAAGATGGCGGAGAAGTAGCAGGCTGAGACTACTTCAGCTAGCAGGATATCAGCGAGGTAGCTTATCTAAAGATTGCAAACACCTGCAAATCCATCGGCAGATCTAGAGAGAAGAAGAACAGCAATTCTGGAAACAGAAAAACAACCACTTTCTGAAAGGTAGGACTGGTGGAGAAGTGAATCCAAAGCGACGGGATGATAGACCCCGGGGGGAGGGGCGAGCTCCCGGCAAGCGGCGGAGCAACGGAGCACAAAATCAGGACTTTTAAAAGTCTGTTCCACTGAGGGACATCACTCCAGAGGCTAAACCGGGGTGAAGGCCACGCAGAGTCAGCGTGGCCACAGGTCCCACAGGGTCACAGAAGAATCGGGGGTGTCTGAGTGTCACAGAGCTTGCGGGTATTGGAATGGGGAAGCCGGCTACAGAGACAGAGCCGACAGTAAGCTCACAGCTGGGGGTTACCTTGAACCGGTCGCATGCTCGGTGAGCTGGGAGCCCGGCCGGAGGTCAGGCAGACGGGAGTAACTAGGCGCTATTCTCTGAGGGCACACTGAGGAGTGGGGCCCCGGGCTCTCGGCTCCTCCAGGCCAGAGAACAGGAGGCCGCCATTTGTATTCCCGTCCTCTGGAACTCTACGGAAAGCGCTCAGGAACAAAAACTCCTCAAAACCAACCTGAGCGCATTACTCAGCCCCTGGTAAGGGCGGTGCAATTCCGCCTGGGGCAAAGACACTTGAGAATCACTACACCAGGCCCCTCCACCAGAATATCAACAAGAAATTCAGCCAAGACCAAGTTCACCTACCAAGGAGTGCGGTATTCAATACCAAGGAGAGCAGCAGAATTCCAGAGGAGGAGAAAGCAAAGCACAGAACTCATGGCTTTCTGCCTGTGATATTTTTAGTCTTACAGTTAATTTAATTTTTTTCTTTTTCATTTTTTTCTCTTCTTCTGCTAAAATTTTTTTTAACTTTTAAGCTTTTCTTTTTTAACGTTTTTAAACTAGTTTATCTAATATATATATTTTTTCATTTTTATATTTTTCTTTATTTGTTTTCTTTTTTTAACTCTTTTCTTTTTCTTTTATATTCTTTCTTTCTTTTTGAACCTCTTTTTATCCCCTTTCTCCCCCCTCATGATTTGGGATCTCTTCTGATTTGGTTAAAGCATATTTTCCTAGGGTTGTTGCCACCCTTTTAGCATTTTAATTGCTCCTTCATATACTCTTATCTGGAAAAAATGACAAGGCGGAAAAATTCAATACAAAAAAAAAAAGAACAATAGGCAGTACCGAAGGCTAGGTACCGAATCAATACAGACATTGGTAATATGTCAGATCTAGAGTTCAGAATGACAATTCTCAAAGTTCTAGCCGGGGTCGAAAAAGGCATGGAAGATATTAGAGAAACCCTGTCGGGAGATATAAAAGCCCTTTCTGGAGAAATAAAAGAACTAAAATCTAACCAAGTTGAAATTTAAAAAGCTATTAATGAGGTTCAATAAAAAATGGAGGCTCTCACTGCTAGGATAAATGAGGCAAAAGAAAGAATTAGCGATATAGAAGACCAAATGACAGAGAATAAAGAAGCTGAGCAAAAGAGGGACAAACAGCTACTAGACCACGAGGGGAGAATTCGAGAGATAAGTGACACCATAAGATGAAACAACATTAGAATAATTGGGATTCCAGAAGAAGAAGAAAGAGAGAGGGGAGCAGAAGGTATACTGGAGAGAATTATTGGGGAGAATTTCCCCAATATGGCAAAGGGAATGAGCATCAAAATTCAGAAGGTTCAGAGAACGCCCCTCAAAATCAATAAGAATAGGCCCACACCCCGTCACCTAAGAGTACAATTTACAAGTCTCAGTGACAAAGAGAAAATCCTGAAAGCAGCCCGGGAAAAGAAGTCTGTAACATACAATGGAAAAAATATTAGATTGGCAGCTGACTTATCCACAGAGACCTGGCAGGCCAGAAAGAGCTGGCATGATATTTTCAGAGCACTAAACGAGAAAAACATGTAGCCAAGAATACTATATCCAGCTAGGCTATCATTGAAAATAGAAGGAGAGATTAAAAGCTTCCAGGACAAACAACAACTGAAAGAATTTGCAAATACCAAACCAGCTCTACAGGAAATATTGAAAGGGGTCCTCTAAGCAAAGAGAGAGCCTACAGGTGGTAGATCAGTAAGGGACAGAGACCATATACAGTAACAGTCACGTTACAGGCAATACAATGGCACTAAATTCATATCTCTCAATAGTTACCCTGAATGTTAATGGGCTAAATGCCCCTGTCAAAAGACACAGGGTATCAGAATGGATAAAAAAACCAAACCCCTCTATATTTTGCCTCCAAGAAACTCATTTTAAGCCTAAAGACACCTCCAGATTTAAAGTGAGGGGGTGGAAAAGAATTTACCATGCTAATGGACATCAGAAGAAAGCAGGAGTCACAATCCTTATATAAGATCAATTAGATTTTAAGCCAAAGACTATAATAAGAGATGTGGAAGGACACTATATCATACTCAAAGGGTCTGTCCAACAAGAAGATCTAACAATTTTAAATATTTATGCCCTGGGGCGCCTGGGTGGCTCAGTTGGTTGAACGACTGCCTTCGGCTCAGGTCATGATCCCGGACTTCCAGGATCGAGTCCCGCATCGGGCTCCCAGCTCCCTGGGGAGTCTGCTTCTCCCTCTCACCTTCTCCTCTCCCATGCTCTCTCTCATTCATTCTCCCTCAAATAAAAAATAAAATCTTAAAAAAAAAAAAACCTTTAAATATTTATGCCCCCATTGTGGGAGCAACAAATATATATAAACCAATTAATAACAAAATCAAAGAAACACATCACAATAATACAATAATCGTAGGGGACTTTAACACTCCCCTCACTGAAATGGACAGATCATCCAAGCAAAGGATCAGCAAGGAAATAAATGCCTTAAACGACACACTGGACCAGATGGAAATCACAGATATATTCAGAACATTTCATCCCAAAGCAACAGAATACACATTCTTCTCTAGTGCACATGGAGCATTCTCCAGAATAGATCACATCCTCGGTCCTAAATCAGGACTCAACCGGTATCAAAAGATTGGGATCATTCCCTCCATATTTTCAGACCACAATGCTCTGAAGCTAGAACTCACCCACAAGAGGAAGTTTGGAAAGAACCCAAATACATGGAGACTAAACAGCATCCTTCTACAGAATGAACGGGTCAACCGGGAAATTGAAGAATAATTGAAAAAAATCATGGAAACAAATGATAATGAAAACACAACGTTCAAAAATCTGTAGGACACAACGAAGTCAGTCCTGAGAGGAAAATATATAGCGGTACAAGCCTTTCTCAAGAAACAAGAAAGGTCTCAGGTACACAACCTAACCCTACACCTAAAGGAGCTGGAGAAAGAACAAGAAAGAAACCCCAAGCCCAGCAGGAGAAGAGAAATCATAAAGATCAGAGCAGAAATCAATGAAATAGAAACCAAAAAAGAATAGAGCAAATCAACGAAACTAGGAACTGGCTCTTTGAAAGAATTAATAGAATTGATAAACCCCTGGCCAGACTTATCAAAAAGAAAAGAAAAAGGACCCAAATAAATAAAATCATGAATGAAAGAGGAGAGATCACAACTAACACCAAAAATACAAACTACTATGAGAACATACTATGAGCAACTCTACGCCAACAAATTTGACAATCTGGAAGAAATGGATGCATTCCTAGAAACAAACTACCACAACTGAACCAGGAAGAAATAGAAAGCCTGAACAGACCCATAACCAGTAAGGAGATTGAAACAGTCAGTAAAAATCTCCAAACAAACAAAATCCAAGGGCCAGATGGCTTCCCGGGGGATTTCTACCAAACATTTAAAGAAGAACTAATTCCTATTCTCCTGAAACTGTTCCAAAAAATAGAAATGGAAGGAAAACATCAAAACTCATTTTATGAGGCCAGCATCACCTTGATCCCAAAACCAGACAACGATCCCATCATAAAAGAGAGCTATAGACCAATATCCTTGATTAACACAGATGCGAAAATTCTCACCAAAATACTAGCCAATAGGATTCAACAGTACATTAAAAGGATTATTCACCATGACCAAGTGGGATTTATTCCAGGGCTGCAAGGTTGGTTCAACATCTTCAAATCAGTCAATGTGATACAACACATCAATAAAAGAAAGAACAAGAATCATATGATACTCTCAATAGATGCTGAAAAAGCATTTGACAAAGTACAGCATCCCTTCCTGATCAAAACTCTTCAAAGTGTAGGGATAGAGGGCACATACCTCAATATCATCAAAGCCATCTATGAAAAACCCACTGCAAATATCATTCTCAATGGAGAAAACCTAAAAGATTTCCGCTAAGGTCAGGAACACGGCAGGGATGTCCATTATCACCTCTGCTATTCAATATAGTACTAGAAGTCCTAGCCTCAGCAGTCAGACAGCAAAAGGAAATTAAAGGCATCCAAATCGGCAAAGAAGAAGTCAAATTATCACTCTTCACAGATGATATGATACTATATGTGGAAAACCCAAAAGACTCCACTCCAAAACTGCTAGAACTTGTACAGGAATTCAGTAAAGTGTCAGGATATAAAATTAATGCACAGAAATCTGTTGCATTTCTCTACACCAACAACAAGACAGAAAAAAGAGAAATTAAGGAGTCAATCCCATTTACAATTGCACCCCAAACCATACGATACCTAGGAATAAACCTAACCAAAGAGGCAAAGAATCTATACTCAGAAAACTATAAAGTACTCATGAAAGAAATTGAGGAAGATCAAAGAAATGGATAAATGTTCCATGCTCCTGGATTGGAAGAATAAATATTGTGAAAATGTATGCTACCTAAAGCAATCTACACATTTAATGCAATTCCTATCAAAGTACCAACCGTCTTTTACAAAGAAATGGAACAAATAATTCTAAAATATATATGGGACCAGAAAAGACCTCGAATAGCCAAAGGGATAGTGAAAAAGAAAGCGAAAGTTGGTGGCATCACAATTCCGGACTTTAAGCTCTATTACAAAGCTGTCATCATCAAGACAGCATGGTACTGGCACAAAAACAGACACATAGATCAATGGAACAGAATAGAGAGCCGAGAAATAGACCCTCAACTCTATGGTCAACTAATCTTCGACAAAGCAGGAAAGAATGTCCAATAGAAAAAAGACAGCCTCTTCAATAAATGGTGTTGGGAAAATTGGACAGCCACATGCAGAAAAATGAAATTGGACCATTTCCTTACACCACACACGAAAATAGACTCAAAATGGATAAAGGACCTCAATGTGAGAAAGGAATCCATCAAAATCCTTGAGGAGAACACAGGCAGCAACCTCTTCGACCTCAGCCGCAGCAACATTTTCCTAGGAACAACGCCAAAGGCAAGGGAAGCAAGGGCAAAAATGACCTTGGGATTTCATCAAGATCAAAAGCTTTTGCACAGCAAAGGAAACAGTTAGCTAAATCAAAAGACAACTGACTGAATGGGAGAAGATATTTACAAACGACATATCAGATAAAGGACTAGTGTCCAAAATCTATAAAGAACTTAGCAAATTCAACACCCAAAGAACAAATAATCCAATCAAGAAATGGGAAGAGGACATGAACAGACATTTCTGCAAACAAGACATCCAGATGGCCAACAGACACATGAAAAAGTGCTCCATATCACTCGGCATCAGGGAAATACAAATCAAAACCACAATGAGATATCACCTCACACCAGTCAGAATGGTTAAAATAAACAAGTCAGGAAATGACAGATGCTGGCGAGGATGCGGAGAAAGGGGAACCCTCCTACACTGTTGGTGGGAATGCAAGCTGGTGCAACCACTCTGGAAAACAGCATGGAGGTTCCTCAAAATGTTGAAAATAGAACTGCCCTATGACCCCGCAATTGCACTACTGGGTATTTACCCTAAAGATACAAACGTAGTGATCCAAAGGGGCACGTGCACGTGAATTTTTATAGCAGCATTGTCCACAATAGCCAAACTATGGAAAGAACCTAGATGTCCATCAACAGATGAATGGATCAAGAAGATGTGGTATATATACTATGCAGCCATCAAAAGAAATGAAATCTTGCCATTTGCGACAACATGGATGGAACTAGAGCATATCATGCTTAGCGAAATAAGTCAAGCAGAGAAAGACAACTATCATATGATCTCCCTGATATGAGGAATTGGTGATGCAACATGGGGGCTTAAGTGGGTGGGAGAAGAATCAATGAAACAATATGGGATTGAGAGGGAGACAAACCAAAAGTGACTCTTAATCTCACAAAACAAACTGAGGTTTGGCGGGGGGAGGGGGGCTGGGGGAAGGGGGGTGGGATTATGGACATTGGGGAGGGTATGTGCTTTGGTGAGTGCTGTGAAGTGTGTAAACCTGGTGACTCACAGCCCTGTACCCCTGGGGATAAAAATATATGTTTATAAAAAATAAATTTTTTTTTAAAAAAAAGGAAATGGCCCTCATGTTTCCTATTTTAATGGCATAAGAGTAAGATCTGTCACCTCTATTGGCTGCATGTTTGTAGTCACCTTTTCTTGCTTTGTTATTTAAGATCTTCTTTCCCCAGGGATGCCTGGGTGGCTCAGTCTGTTAAGTGTCTGCTTTCAGCTCAGGCCATCATCCCAGGGTCCTGGGATTGAGCCACACATCTGGATCCCTGCCCTTTGGTGAGCATTCTTCTCCCTCTGCCTCTGCCCCTCCCACTGCCTGTGATCTTTCTCTCTCTCAAATGAATCAATATTAACTTTTACAAAATTATCTTTCCCCCAGACCTGTTCTTTTCTGCTCTGCCTATGCCAAGCAGCAAGGCCTTGCTTATATTTGGTTCACGTGTGTTGAGAACTGAGCAGGGGATTTACTGGGTCGGGCTTAGCATGACCCCTCACAGAGGCTGTCTGGTGGGACACACTGTAAACCATAGGTAGGGTTTGATGGCGTGTTAGGAAGAAGAAGGATTACAACCAAAGAAAAGGGGGCAGGTTCAAGTCTTTGTCCATCGTGCTGGGGCAGGTGTATTTGTGTTATTGTTTATACATTTTGTGCTTGGTCCATAAAGTAAGAAAGGTAGAACAGTCTCTGAAAGGCCTTAGGAAGAAGCTGTTTGGCATTAAGGTTGATCCTCATGGCTTAGGGGATTAGTTGTCTTGGACTGGGTTGAACAATAGGAGCTCCTGTTTGGAAGCACCCTATATAGACTCTTAACATGCTTTTGTTTGTTTTGTTTGTCTTCATAGTGGTCATAGTGCTGGTCCACTGCATTCTGGCCAGAGTCTTACAAGCATCTATGTTCCGTCATCACATGCATGGTCAAGAAGATCTTCCAATACAGTTGCCTATGAAGATAACTAGACCATGTCCAGCAGTGAAGTGTGGGATCTCTGGTCTTCTCAACTGGGCCAACCTCTCCCAAGTGAGATAAGGCCCAAAATGGGGACAGACACATGGAAGACACGAACGGGCAGTGCCATGACTGTACATAACAGTAGGTTTCTGGGGGCACCTGGGTGGTTCAGTGGGTTAAGCCTCTGCCTTCGGCTCAGGTTATGAACTCAGTATGCTGGGATCGAGCCCCGCATCAGGCTCTCTGCTCAATGGGGAGCCTGCTTCCCTCTCTCTCTGCCTGCCTCTCTGCCTACTTGTGATCTCTCCGATAAATTAATAAAATCTTAAAAAAAAATAGGTCTCTTGCCTGAAGTGTGTAGACCAGGAAATCAACCCATTATCTACAGTTTTCTCCGCTTGTTGATCTGAGCAAGTGTACAAAGGCATCAGAGCACAATCTGGGCCATCCGGCCTAGAAAGCAATTGTCCCCAAATGACCAGGACATGGTTTGTAACTGAGACTGTGCCTGATTTTTTTCCCTATATGCACCTAAGGCCCAGAGGATACAATAGCCCTGACAAAGACATGGGATGCCATGCTTCTAGACCACCGGCTACAGCTTCCTTATGCCCAGAGGCTTAAATTGTGGCATCCCTGAAGCCTTTCCTTCTGGCTGTACAATGTTTCCCTACTCCTATGCTGCCTTTGAATCTCTGCCCAAATGCAAGTGATAGTGGCTGACTCCCCAGGCATGGAGCTGGGCTAAGTCAGGGGTACTAGGCCCACCCTGCTCTAAGGGAACCCTGCAAAATCTGGCTCTGGCCCAGGTACTACCCACACCCACACTGGTGTTTTCATGACTTGGGCAGCTCTGAACATGCACAATCCCCCCTCTCTTTCAACTTACAAGATTGCTCCAGCAAGGGTCTACTTTCAGAAGCTCCCTTGCCTTTTTATTCAGCTTTAGAAATGTGAAGACTGAGGCATGACACAACCATGTGGAGTTGCTGAATAAGATTCTGGATGTCTGGGCCATAGTTTGAGCAAAACTTTTAGATTTGAAGTGGAGCCATGGTAATTCCAAAAGTTTGGAACTCATAAGCATGGAGTTTTCCTGAATGCAAGAGAAAATAGGAAAATAGGACTGGTGACCCTTGGGGAGTATTTTGGGGAGGGAATCTGCAGGTTGTGGGTATGGAAGGGCCCTTCTAAGAGGAGATGGAACAAGTCCCCTGCCCTTTAAGGAAATAATGAAGGAGAAAGTCCATAGAGACATAATCTGGGGAGACGCTTTGCTATGAAAGAGTGGGAAATTTCCCCACTCAGAGCCAGTGCAGCCCCAGTTCACTCTCAGCTAGGCCTTAGTCCAAACTCTTTGTACACTTGCTCAGATCAACAAGCGGTAAGACACTGAAGGTCACAGCTTTAATTCATTAAGCCACCAAAGCACCAATGCAGGTGGCCATTTTCCCAGTGTGTGCACAGTAACTGGTCAGCCAGGGTTGGTCAGTAAAAGGAAACTAATTCTTGGCAGAGCCATTCTATGACAGTTGGTTTGGAATGTCCCATGTTCTCAGTAGTTGAGCAGTTGAGCAGACCACTCACTGGCCACTAAGTGTGGTCAGCTGGTCCCTAGGAAGGCTCCATGTGAGACAGCTGGTCATGTGAACACTGAGGGAGGATGGCCACAGTGGGTTTTCCACTGGCACTTTAGAGAGGCTTCCCTTGGAGGTAACTCTTTTGTGTTTTGGGTCAGGAGGTGAAACCTAGAGGTGGGAGGCTGAGTGAGCATGTGGACTTTTCTGTTGGCTCAGGCACCTCCTCCAGCAGGAGTGTCCAAGAAAGAGACTTGGTTGTGGGTGACAGGGCATGATCTCAGGTGGCCCAGGAAGGTGTCTCGTGTTGAGGGATCTCTCTCCCCAAGGAAGCAACTCTATTCCTGTCCTGGACCCATCCTCATCTGTATGGTAACTCCTGGCATGTCAATTTATCTCTGTACATTTCAGGGCCCTCACTCTAGAATATGGCTTACAGCCCCCCCATCCCCCTCACATCCCCCCCTCACACCTCAATAGGGTCCACCTGGGGATTACAAGAGATGCTCACAGGTATCGTCCACAAGCTGTGAAACATCATTCCCATGTGAAGCTAAGAGGGAGCTTCCTTCCTCCCTGCTGTGGAGCTGTCCAAATCCCCTCTCTGGATTCAACCATTACCAAGTGTCTACTTCTTGCAGTCACTCAGGGATTGAACACTAGGGGAATTAGGAAACACCAGTCATCTACTTTTTCTTAAGGCTTTCCTTGTGTTTAATTGTGTTGGGCCTCATAATATCATACTGATAAGAAGGCCATATTCACATTTCAACATCTCAGGGAAATGAGACCCAGAGGGGTCTATGTAACATTCTGCATACTGCTGGCTTCTGAATGGAGTTGGACCCCAGGCCATCAGTCGTGCATACTGCCCATTGCTGCATTTCTCCAATGCCTCTGTCAAATGAAGGTATGTGCCCACAGGTCCTATCTGTCCGGTGTTCTTAGTGCACCCCCAACTGCAAAACCTCCACAAGTCCAACTCGGATTCAGGAGGCTCTACTGAGCAGGCAGCAGGTGAATAATGGGATGAATGGATTGAACTAGGAATAGGTTATCACCCATTTCCCTGGGTTCTTCTGCCAGCAAGATGTCCACAGTTCTCTCTATTATGATGCATTTCCCAGGATCTTGCCTCAAGGATTAAGAAGAAATGTTCACCCGAGGTGAAGAATATCAACTGGCCTGAAGCAGTGATTCGCGAAACATCACATCTGGCCAAACAACAGGAGGCCCCCTATGGATGACCCACTTGAAGGTACTGTGGAAACACACTCTTTAGGTTCATTTCAGAATAATGAGTCTGTTTTAATCAGTGACCCATAGTTAACACAATACTATGAGATGTTCAGCCACATTCCTCTCTCCTGTATGCAAGAGTAGATGATCCAGTTAATCAGTAGTACCTCTAACTCAAGACATCAAGATACACTCCAACTCCAGAATTGGCTCCTGTTGAACAGTAAACAACATCTCTAGCCAACGTGTGGACCGTTAATTGTTTTTTTTCCTCTTTTGTCTACATTCTTTGTTTTTCTTATGTTCAATTACCCACCATAGAGTACATGTTTAGTTTTTGATGCAGTGTTCAATGACTCATTGTTTGCATAGAACACCCAGTGCTCCTCACCACATGTGTCCCCGTTAATACCCATCACCCCGATACCCCCTCTGCTCCCCTCCCTCACCCTTCTGTAACCCTCAGTTTTTTGAAGAAATCCAGAGTCTCTCATGGCTTGTCTTCCTCTCTGATTTTTTCCCATTCATTTTTCCCTCCCTCCCCCTATGGTCCTCTGCACTATTCCTTATTCTTCCACAACTCAGTGAAGCCATATGATAATTGTCTTTCTTTGCTTGACTGATTTTTGAACTTTGGCTGAAAGCCATCTCTGCCCGATAGAGTGTTTCCAGATTTTAAAAAATGAATGGGCATTATTTTATTACAGGAGGTTTAGATGAATGTAAGAGTTGAACATATAATACAGAAAGTTCCCAGGTCCCACCCCCACCCCCAGATTCCTCCATTAACATCTTACTTGCTTGCGGTACATTTGTTATAATTAGCAAAACAGAATATTTCCCTCCTGCCCTGCTTTTCATTCCAAACCCTTTTGATTAAAGGAGGCTGAGGTAGAATCTTCCCCCTTATAACTGGAGACCTGGGGCTGGTGGCCCCTGGTGCAACCTCATGTCACACCCAGCTGCAGAAGGACCAAGGAGGAGTGACCTCCAGTGGATTCCATGGGATTTCCGTCCAACTTTGACTCACTAGGGCCTCATATTTTGCTTCAGAAAATGCGGCCAAAATTAGGAAATGGCCTCCTCATGTGGAAAGTTGGTTTCCCGTCACTTGTGTTAGCTGTGGTTTCTGTGTCTTAGGAAAAGAAAAACCCTGTCGGATAGACAGTGAGCTCCAAGGTTTTCAGGGGCTGAGCCTTAGGGTGGGCACTTGGCTTCCCACCTAGGTGGATGAAGGGAAGGGGAGGTGCTGTATTGCCAGGCCCAGAGAAACTCAGTATGTGACAGAGGGATTGCCACTCATGTCGCTGGTGGACCTACCAGATGAAAATGACTCTTGGCTATTCTCTAGCCTTTGAAAGCAAACAAGTCAAGATAGTATTTTAGTAATCACAATATAGCAAGTGAGGCAAAGTATGATCTGAGGAGTCGTTTGAATCATGACTCCTCCATGAAGCACAGGCTTTTTTGTGTGTGTGAGAGATGATATTTCATTGTATTTTTTATTTATAATTCCCAATGATGAGTGATGTGGAGCATCTTTTCATGTATCTGTTCTCCATCTGAAAGTCTTCTTTGAGAAAAATATTTGTTTAAGTCTTTTGCTCATTTTGAAAATGGATTATTTATAGTGCAGTATTGACTTTGATATGTTCTTTATAGATTTTGGACACTAACCCTTTATCAGGTACATCATTGTGAATATCTCCTCCCATTGCACAGGTTGCCTCTTAGGTTTAGTAATTGTTTACCATACAAAAGCTTTTAATCTTGGTGGTGCCCTAATAGTTTATTTTTGCCTTTGTTTCCTTTGACATATCTTATAAGAAGTTGCCATGGTCAATGTCAAAGAGGTTATTGCTGTGTTCCCTTCTAGGATTTTGATGGTTTCCTATCTCACACCTAGGTCTTTCATCCTTTTAAAATGTACTTTTATGTATGGTGTAAGACAGTGGTCCACTTTCATTCTTTTGTATGTTGCAGTCTACTTTTCCTAACACCATTTATTGAAGAGACTATTTTTTTCCTTTGGATATTCTTTCCAGCTTTGTCAAAGACTAGTTTACCATATTTTTGTGGAGTCATTTCTGAGTTTTGTTCTGTTCCATTGATCTAGGTGTCTATTTTTGTGTCAGTGCCATCCTGTCTTGATGACTATAGCTTAGTAATAAACTTGAAGTCCAGAATTCTGAAGTCTCCAGCTTTGCTTTTGCTTTTTCAAGATTGATTTGGTTTTTTGGGTCTCTGTATTTCTTTTTTTTTTCTCTTTTAGTTCTTATATATATATACATATATACATATATATATGTATATATATACATATATATATATACATATATATATATATCTTTCCGGCATAACAGTATTTATTGTTTTTGCACCACACCCAGTGCTCCACGCAATCCGTGCCCTCTATAATACCCACCATCTGGTTTCCCCAGCCTCCTACCACGCACCCCCGCCCCTTCAAAACCCTCAAATTGTTTTTCAGAGTCCATAGTCTCTCATGGTTCCTCTCCCCCTCCAATTTCCCCCAACTCCCTTCTCCTCTCCATCTCCCCATGTCCTCCATGTTATTTCTTATGCTCCACAAATGAGTGAAACCATATGATAATTGACTCTCCCTGCTTGACTTGTTTCACTCAGCATAGTCTCTTTCACTCCCATCCATGCTGGTACAAAAGTTGGGCATTCATCCCTTCTGATGGAGGCATAATACTCCATAGTGTATATGGACCACATCTTCCCTATCTATTCATCCATTGAAGGGCATCTTGTTTCTTTCCACAGTTTGGCAACCATGGCCATTGCTGCTATGAACATTTGGGGTACAGATGGCCCTTGTTTTCACTACATCTGTATCTTTTGAGTAAATACCCAGTAGGGCAATTGCAGGCATAGGGAAGCTCTATTTTTAATTTCTTAAGGAATCTCCACACTGTTCTCCAAAGAGGCTCAACCAACAGTGTAAGAGGGTTCCCCTTTCTCCACATCCTCTCCAACACACGTTGTTTACTGTCTTGTTAATTTTGGCCATTCTAACTGGTGTAAGGTGGTATCTCAATGTGGTTTTAATTTGAATCTCCTTGATGGCCAGTGACAATGAACCTTCTTTCATGTGTCTGATAGCCATTTGTATGTCTTCATTGGGTAAGTGTCTCTTTATGTCTTCTGCCCTTTCTTTTCTTTAAAGATTTTATTTATTTGACAGAGAAATCACAAGCAGGCAGATAGGCAGGCAGAGAGAGAGAGAGAGAGGAGGAAGCAGGCTCCCTGCCAAGCAGAGAGCCCGATGCTGAACTCTATCCCAGGACCCTGAGACCATGACCTGAACCAAAGGCAGAGGCTGAACTCACTGAGCCACCCAGGCGCCCCTTCTGCCCATTTTTTTGATATGATTGTCCGTTTTGTGTGTGATGAGTTTGAGAAGTTCTTTATAGATCCTGGATATCAGCCTTTTGTCTGTACTATCCTTTGTGAATATCTTCTCCCATTCTTTGGGTTGCCTCTTTGTTTTGTCGACTGTTTCCTTTGCTGTGAAGAAGTTTTGCATTTTGATGAAGTCCCCCAAATTCATTTTTTAAATTTTTCTATATATATTTATATTTATTTTTATTTTTTATAAACATATAATATATATATTTTTTTAATTTTTTATTTTTTATAAACATATATTTTTATCCCCAGAGGTACAGGTCTGTGAACTGCCAGGTTTACACACTTCACAGCACTCACCATAGCACATACCCTCCCCAATGTCCATAACCCCACCCCCCTTCTCCCAACCACCCTCCCCCAAGCAACCCTCATTTTTTTTTTGTGAGATTAAGAGTCACTTATGGTTTGTCTCCCTCCCAATCCCATCTTGTTTCATTTATTCTTCTCCTACCCCCTTAAGACCCCATGTTGCCTCTCCACTTCCTCCAAATTCATTTTTGATTTTGTTTCCTTTGCCTTTGGAGACATATCTTTCTTAAATTTTTTTTAAATTTCTTTTCAGCATAAACAGTATTCATTGTTTTTGTACCACACCCAGTGCTCCATGCAACCCTTGCCCTCTCTAATACCCACCACCTGGTTCCCCCAACCTCTCACCCCCCCCCCCCTGCCTACAAAACCCTCAGATTGTCTTTCAGAATCCATAGTCTCTCATGGTTCCTCTCCCCTTCCAATTTCCCTCAACTCCCTTCTCTGCTCCATCTCCCCTTGTCCTCCATGCTATTTGTTATGCTCCACAAATAAGTGAAACCGTATGATAATTGACTCTCTCTGCCTGACTTATTTCACTCAGCATAATCTCTTCCAGTCCCGTCCATGTTGCTACAAAAGTTGGGTATTCATCCTTTCTGATGGAGGCATAATACCCCATAGCATATATGGACCACATCTTCCTTATCCATTCGTCCATTGAAGGGCATCTTGGTTCTTTCCACAGTTTGCGACCGCGGCCATTGCTCCTATAAAGAATGGGGTACAGATGGCCCTTCTTTTCACGACATCTGTATTTTTGGGGTAAATACCCAGTAGGGCGATTGCAGGGTCATAGGGAAGCTCTATTTTTAATTTCTTGAGGAATCTCCACACTGTTCTCCAAAGAGGCTGCACCAACTTGCACTCCCACCAACAGTGGAAGAGGGTTCCCCTTTCTCCACATCCTCTTCAACACTTTTGCTCCAGCTCTTTGAATAATGCCAGTAAAATTTTGTTCAGAATGGCATTGAAAGTATACATTGCTCTTGGCACTGTAGACATTTTAACAATGTCTATTCCTCCGATCCATGAGCATGGAATGGTCTTCCATTTTTTTGTGTGTCTTCTTGATTTGTTTCATGAGTGTTCCGTAGTTCCTCAAGTACAGATCCTTTACCTCTTTGGTTACGTTTATTCCCAAGTATCTTATGGTTCTTGGTGCTATAGTAAATGGAATCAATTCTCTAACTTCCCTTTCTGTGTTTTCATTTTTAGTGTATAAGAAAGCCACTGATTTCTGTACATTGACTTTGTATCCTGCCACATAACTGAATTGCTATATGAGATCTAGTAGTTTGGGAGTGGAGTCTTCGGGTTTTTCTTAAAAAGTATTATGTCACCTGCGAAGGGAGAGAGTTTGACTTCTTGATTGCCAATCTGAATACCTTTTATTTCTCTCTGTGTTGTCTGATTGCTGTTGCTAGGACTTCTAATACTATGTTGAATAAGAGTGGTGAGAGTGGGCATCCTTGTTGTGTTCCTGATCTCAAAGGGAAGGCTGTCAGCTTTTTCCCATTGAGGATGATATTCACTATGGGTTTCTCATAGATGGATTTTATCAAGTTGAGGAATGTTCCCTCTATCCCCATACTTTGAAGCATTTTAATCAGGAACGAATGCTAGAATTTGTCAAATGCTTTTTCTGCATCGGTTGAGAGGACCTTGTGGTTCTTCTCTCTTTTCTCATTGATTTGTTCTATCACATTGATTTGGGAATGTTGAACCATCCTTGCAACCCAGGGATGAATCCCACCTGGTCATGGTGGATCATCTTTGTAATGTGCTATTAGATCCTATTAGCGAGGATCTTGAGAATCATCGCATCCATATTCATCAGGAATATTGGTCTGAAATTCTCGTTTTTGGTGGGGTCTTTGCCTCGATTGGGGATCACTATAATGCTGGCTTAATAAAAAGAGTCTTGAAGTTTTTCTTCTGCTTTAATGTTTTGAAACAGCTTCAGGAGAATAGGTGTTATTTTTTCTTTGTAAATTTGGTGGAACTCCCCAGGCAATCCGTCCTGACCTGGGCTCTTGTTTTGGGGGAGGGTTTTGATCACTGCTTCAATCTCATTACTAGGTATTGGTCTATTCAGGTTGTCAATTTCTTCCTGATTCAATTTTGGAAGTTTATGGTTTTCCAGGAGTGCATCCATTTCATCTAGGTTGCTTAACGTATTGGCATATAACTGTTGATAATAATTTCTGATGATTGTTTCTATTTTTCTTGGCGTTATTTGTGATCTCTCCCTTCACATTCATAATTTTATTAATTTTGGCCTTCTGTCTTTTCTTTTGGATTAGTTTGGCCAATGGCTTCTCGATTTTATTCTTTCAAAACAGCAACTTCTGGGTTCATTGATGTGTTCTACTATATCTCTAGTTTCTATCTCATTGATCTCTGCTCTAATCTTGATGATTTCCCTTCTTGTGTGTGGAGTTGGCTTAATTTGTTGTTGATTCTCCAGTTCTTTAAGGTGTAGAGACAGCTGGTGTATTCTGGATACAGTGGCCTCCTCTGCCCATGGCCTTGGAGGAGGGGATGACGGTCAAGGCCAGTGCCACAAGGGAAGGATGTAATGCAAACATTTCCTGGGAAAGTAAACCCCGCCTTCTCCAGCCCTGAGTTTTCTAGGCTGAGTTCCCCATTGGCTCCCAAGCTAGGCGGAGGAGGCTGTAGACACCCAAGGGGTCGCCCTGTGCCTGGCTCCAGGAGGAGCAAGTCACATAGTGTTCTTTGTGGAACGTGTCCCTGGAGGGTTCACCAGTCAGGTATGGCCCTCTGAAGGTGAACAGGGAGCAGCTCAGCCAATCCATGTGGGGAGATAACACGGGTTGGGCTTGATGTTGCCCAGCTCAGGCTCCTGAAGAAAGGAGGAGGACAGAGGCTCGGGGTGTCCCTCCCATGCCAATTGGGGGTGCAGCTGGCCCACCATGTGTCCCTGAGGGCATATGGTATCCCGGGCTCAAGTCAACAACAAGATAGCATCCAAACCCAGCTGGGAGAGGCCCGAGTCCCCGGGGGGCCCCTCAGCCTCTGCGGAGACCCATGGACAGCCAGGCTCACCTCATGTCACCATTTCATCATTTCAGGTTCTATATATTTTCATACATACAGGATAACCAAACAAATCACAAGAATGTGAAGGAAATTGAGTGCAGTGCTCATTTGGAATATGTTAAGGAGTTAGGATTAGAAATTGTGCACAATTCAGGGACACCTGGCTGTCTCAGTCAGTTATGCATCTGCCTTCAGCTCAGGTCATGATCCCGGGGTCCTGGGATTGAGACCCATGGCAAACCCATCGTCGGGCTCCTGGCTCTGCAGGGATCCTGCTCTCTCTCTCCCCTCTGCCTGCTGTTCCCCCCTGCTTGAGCTCTCTCTCTCTGTCACATCAATACAATCTTTAAAAAAAGAAATTGTGTACATTTCACTTTCCACTTTTGTAAATAAAACAAATATAACTTCTATGACCAGAAGCAATGTCTTCTGTCATATTACATTGCTGGAATATACTAAAGCCATAAAATTAATTATTTTATTAGTTGTTACAAGATTTTCTTTTGACTTATTCATTTGAGAAAGATACAGAGACAGGGACAGAGAGAGAGCACAAGCAGGGGGCGAGGCCAAGGACAGAGATGCAGACTCCCTGCTGAGCTGTACTCCCAAGTACAACAGGGGGCTCGATCCCAAGACCTGGAGATCACCACCTGAGCCAAAGGCAGATGCTTAACCATTCGAACCACCCAGGTCCTCCTGCCATTTCTTTTAAATTTTTAAATTAACATATAATGTATTATTCACCAGAGGGGTAGAGTTATGTGAATCATCAGGCTTACACACTTCACAGATTCACCATAGCACGTACACTCCTCAATGTCCATAATCCAACCACCCTCTCCATTACCCCACCGCCCGCCATGACCCTCAGTTTGTTTTGTGAGACTTAAGAGTCTCTTAAGTTTTCTTTCCCTCCTGATCCCATCTTGTTTCATTTTTTTCCTTCCCTACTCTCTAAACCTCCACTTTGCCTCTCAAATTCCTGATATTAGGGAGATCATATGATAATTGTATTTCTCTGATTGACTTGTTTCGCTCCACATAATACTCTCTAGTTCTATCCACATCACTGCGAACTGCAAGATTTTATTTCTTTTGAGGGCTGCATATTATTTCATTGTATATATATACCACATCTTCTTTTAACCTTTCATCTGTTGATGGACATCTAGGTTCTTCCCCTGGTTAGGCTGTTATGCACATTGCTGCTATAAACCTTGGGGTGCACGTTCCCCTTAGGATCACTGCATTTATATCTTTAGGGTAAACACCCAGTAGTGCCATTGCTGGGTCATAGGGTAGCTCTATTTACAACTTTTAGAGGAACCTCCATATTATTTTCCAGAGTGGCTGCACCAGCTTGTATTCCCACCAACAGTGTAGGAGGGTTCACCTTTGTCTGAATCCTCGCCAGCATCTGTCGATTACTGACTTGTTAATTCTAGCCATTTTGACTGGTGTGAGGTAGTATCTCACTGTGCTTTTGGTTTGTATTTCCCTGATGCCCAGTGAGGTGGAGCAATTTTTAATGGGTCTGTTGGCCACCTGGATGTCTTCCTTGCAGTGATGCCTGTTCGTGTCCTCTGCCCATTTCTTGACTGGATCAGTTGTTCTTGGGTGTTCAGTTTGCTAAGCTCTTTATAGATTTTGGATACTAGCCCTTTATCTGACATGGCGTTTGCAAATATCTTCTCCCATCCTGTTAGTTGTCTTTATACCGATTGTCTTTTAACTGAAAGCCATAGGCAGGGTTTGATGGTGTGTTAGGGAGAAGAAGGAATATGAGCAAGGGAATGGGGCAGTTTCGGTCTCTGTCTACTGTGCCACAGCAGGTGTCACAATGGGTTGTATTGCATGGGGGGTGGGGGGCAGGGTCCCCTCCCTTGGCCTCTGTCTTCAGACCTCCCGCTCCTCACAGGGCCCAGAGGGTGGGACTTGGCCTTTTCCTCCTGCAGTTACTTACATGAATTTCCCCAGTGGCAGCTTTGCATTGAGAGGAGCTTGCCTGCCTTCCCCTGGGGCAGTGCTAAAGCTTTCCTTGTGCAGCAAAGTTTCTGCACGGTAAGGTTTGAGAGGATGCTGTGTTTCAGCATCTCACTTCACAGGGGCCAATTCCTTCCTCATGTCCCTGGGCATGTGTCACAGAACCCAGGACAAAACAGTGGCCTCACCCTGGAACTTCGCATCCTGAGTTAAAGTGGAGGATGGTTCCTGTCAGGCCTCCAGGTCCCTGATCTTGGACACCAGCTCCCCCAGCTGAACACTTGTCTTGATCTCACTCTTCTGACAGACCACAGAGCAGAACAGACACAACAAACCTTCCCCACGGGGCTCCTTCTGCCATAAATTGGTGCTCTTATGACGGCAGACAGAAGCACATTTTTGGTGCATGGGTTTCTTAAGATAACCCAGGCAGATGAGACATCTACTTCCTTCTTTAAAATGTTCAGCCAGACCCACTCTCTGCAGAAAAACGTGTAGACTGGAGTTTCCTAATGATAAGTGACCTTGAGTGCTTGGGTTCTTTTTTTTTTTTTCTTTTTTTACACTTTTTTTGAAATTTTTATTTTCAGCATAACAGTATTCCTTGTTTTTGTACCACACTCACTGCTTCATGCAATCCATGCCCTCCCTAATACCCACCACCTGGCTTGGGTTCTTAATCTTCTTTGCTTGCATAGACATGTTATGTAGCTACTACATGTCATCCCTCTACTAGGAAATGACACACAATATAGCAACAAGTGAGTTACTCTTGGCCCCGAACTTCTGATATTTGAGATGCTATTGAGAATAAAAAGCTTGATGGGTCATTCAGCCTTGACCTGAGCTGGTGAATTGAAACAGATCGTGGGTGTCCAATACTGTAGCCACCGACCACCCATGGCCATCAAGCACCTGGAGTTCAGCTCCTCTGAGTTGAGATGTGTTCTGAGTGTAAAATGCACACTGGATTCTGAAACCGGAAGAAGGAAGAGGAGTTATATTATCTTACTGAGATCGTTAAAACAATTCTCATTAACATAAATACATGTGGAGGGGATACCATTTTTCCAATTATAAATATTTTGACTTATTTCCTTTTACCGTCTATAATGTGCCTGCTAGAAAATTTGTAACTGACATGGGTGGGACACATTAGATTTTCTGCCAAGCATTGCCGGACCCAACCCCCGAGAGTCTCCAACTCAGGGAACTGGTCCCACCTGGCTGTGACTCAGAACCAGAGCAGCCACTGAGGGGTGGAATCAGTCAGTGGGGAAACTCAGTGCAGCATCTCGTAGAGCAGTCTGAGCTATGATCTGGTTAAGGAATAGAAAGACTTGGTCCTCTCTCCAGTGTGGGTATTGAAAATCTAGTCCTGCCCACAACTCCTAGAGCAGAGAGCCCGAGTGTACCCATTGTCTCTAGGTGCAGACCCTGTGTTTGGAACTGAGCTGGCCTCCAAAACACTCATTATATTAGGAAAATACTTCATTCCCCAGACTTGTGGTCTCATATTTGCTTTTGTGAAACCCTGAGGGTTAAATAAAAAAAAGTTTCACAATCTTGGATGTGTCCTCTATGAGAGTCTTCTCCAGCCTTCCACTCCCTCTGAAGGTGATTCAGTTCTGGAATGAGATTGATCAAGAAGGGATCTCTGTTAAAGGGTTCTTCTCACACTCTACCATAGCAGCAATCGCCTCTTATATTTGAGTCCTTTTAATTTAATTCTAGGAGAAAAGCGACTTACTGATGAAAGAAAGGTGGCCACAAATGTTTGGATTCAACGTTCACCCAAAATTGAACAGGGTGCTACACTTTCAAGAAATTTGAAGTTGAGTAGTTACAAATCTCAAGAATGGCCTGTGGCCATTATAATTTTTCTCATTGTTTAGTCTGACTTCGTCAATATTTCTCCTTATGTATTCCTCCATATCCATTTGGAAAAAATTCATCCTTCATCTGGAAACCACACCCTCAGAGGTAAAATTCCCATTTCAATTTGACTCCTATTTTCTTAAGATTAAGACCTCAGTTTTACTAAACAATACTCACCCTTCACTAATATCTGTATAAATTGTCTTTCACTTTAGCTCAAGTGTTTAGAGTATGTAGGCCATGGTGATGGCCATACCACCTATTTGGGGAACCAAGCCAAGGGGGATGGCATTTTACTCTGCTTCGTTCCCATCCTATGAGATAGAGGCTTCATGTTGATTTTATTGCCAATCGGTGACTAGAAGAAGAAATCCCTTATTCCTACCACGTTTTGATGCACAGTGAAATATGAAAATATAGGCATATCAAAACCATGAAGCGAATTTTAAATATATTTGAGATTCAAAACACGGGGAGGTCGGATGAACATTTCATGAATTATAACTGTTTTAAATATCCTTGTTAGCAGTCCCTCAGTGAAATTTGAGGTGTTTTGCTGTTTCTCCTCCCTTATTTTGCCTTTATTCCTCAAATATGGAAAGTCCTGATGGATTTGATTTCTTGAGTGACTGTGGCAGACACGTGGAACTTTTGGTGAATGGAGCAATGGTAAACGCAGCTGGCCACTAGGTGGAGAGATGTCACCGACTGTGCAAGCTCTTCTGGCTGGTTCCTGTCAGAATTGGATGGAATTGTAAGACAACTTGGAGAGTTGGTGGTGGTTGGTGTTAGCAAATAGGACACACCCGTGTACTTGAAACAGGAACACATCTGCTACCACCATGGCAGCAATGGCTGCATAAAGATCCCCATGGGGGTCCTCTGTGCTCTGTGGCCTTGGAAGAATGGAATCAGGTTCAACTGGCAGTGGGGAGAGTTGGTTTCCAAGATCAAGGATCTGGAGCCCTAGGTGAGAGCTATTCTCTGGGTGAACCTGTGGATGCTGACATTACCCCCACCACCACCCCCTTCCTCACTAAGGACTCAGAGATCATTATATCACTGCTGGTTCTCCAGGAATGGCAGGAATTATCTGATCTTAGGCATTCTATGTGACTATGCCCCTCAGTCCTGAGTGCACAGTAGAATGACCTGGCAGGTCCCTGATAAAGACTGATGCTTGAGTCCTGCTCTGGACACAAGTGGGCCACCCGACAGAGCCTGTTCTTGCTACAGGTTGGTTTCTTGTGAGACTTCTATGCTTTGGAAGGGAACCCACCGATACACTCTTGCTACCATTGCGTCTCCACTCCTCTAGGCTCTTGATTGGTGCCCTTGTGGAAGGTCTCCCTGCCATGCCAAACCTCAGGGGGAATCTCTATTACACAGAGGAAGCACCTGTCTCGATTCTTGATTTCCCTCACAAGACATGTAACACAATCTTGTCATTGTTGTTAGCTTTGTAGGGGGGAAATGATAATAATAACATGTGTCTTAACTCTTTGAGGCTAAAGGATGTGGGTAGCCTAGAGTACAAATTAATGAAGGCTTCAAAAAAATCATAGTGCCAGGGTGCCTGGGTGGCTCAGTGGGTTGGGCCTCTGCCTTCAGCTCAGGTCATGATACCAGGGCCCAGGGATTGGGCCCGGCATCAGGCTTTCTGCTCAGGGGAAGCCTGCTTCCTCCTCTCTCTCTCTCTCTCTCTCTCTGTCTGCCTGCCTCTCTATATGCCTACTGTGATCTCTGTCTGTCAAGTAAATAAATAAAATCTTTTTTAAAAATTATAGTGACCCCTCTGTGTGGTATTGCTTATTTCCCTCATTAAATCCCTTTTTTAAATAGATCTTATTTATTTAGACACAGAGAGAGAGAGAGAAAGAGAGAGAAAACACAACGGGAGTGGGACTGGGACCGGCAGGCTCCCCACTGAGCAGGTAGCCTGGTACAGGACTGGATCCCAGTACCCAGGGATCATGACCTGAGCTGAAGGCAGATGCTTAACTACTGAGCCAACCAGGTGCCCTTGTTAACCCCTTTTCCTGGTTGGCTGCTTAATGTCCATGAGACAAGATCAGTGTTAATATGCATCCTTAATTTTAGTCCTGAGGTGGGAGTTCAGGGAAGATTTCTGTGGAAAGGTTCATTGACTGTGGAAAGAGCAGAGATAAGCCACTTAAATGCAAAAGGAGTATGTGGGCCTCTTCTAGGTTCAGGCTGTGCATTCTGACCAGTTGTTGATTTGGGTTCTTTCTCTCCAATGGCTATGACCTCAGATGTAGATACACCCAAGGAGAACCTCATGACTTTTGCTACCCTGAAGGGTGTCCAACATGGACATTCATTTCAAATAGAATCGGAAAGAGGTTCTGAGAGGTTCAGCAACTCCATCTGCACCCTGGACTCCCCTTGCTTGCCCTCTGGGCACCCTACTGGGAAATAGATGTTGGAACAATCAAAGAATAGGATCTGGGCATTTGCAAAGAATCTCTTCACCAACACAGGAGGCACCCAGTGCCTGCAAAATGTGGATTCTGGACTGTGGATTTGAGAAATGGAAAGCACTCATACATTGATTGGCGCTGGGCCTCGGGCTGCTCTCTTCATGGACCCCACGTTCACTTAATGAGGTTCTCCCGGGGTGTGGATATTTGAAACCTTTCATTTTCTAGCAACAGCACTGTGTCCTGACTGAATTCCCAACCCCACGACCATGATCAGAATAATGTGATTGTTTTATGCCATTCCTTTGGGGGGAATACCTACTCAAAGGACCCCCCCCCCAGGAATACAAACATGAATGCATAAATGGTTTTTTATTTATCTGTTTTGTACAAAACTCTAATGCTTTTGCATTTTCTCCTCCTATTTGACATGCAGAGGTGTGAACTTGTTTTCCAGTTGTTCCCTATTTCTGTACATATCTATTGATATGTTTAAGAAGTTTCCCATCACAGTGGGGCCAAAATTCCCCATTTTTAATGCACCAGTGTACCATTGCCTGTTTCCTCCATACTGGTTCAACTACCTGGATATTCTATGGAGAAAATGTGGCCCTAACCATATTAATGCGATTTTTTCTGTCTCCTGAAGAGCTTATTTGATTGACTATGTCTAGAAAGTTGCAGTAAGTCAGCAACAATGGGCACTGGTGCCGTGTGGATTTTATCTTCTTCTTTTGAAAGATGTTATTGATTTGCAGAGAGAAACACCAGGGGCACGCACATGAGCGTGTGTGTAATCGTGGCACAGGGAGATGCAGAGAGAGGATTTCAAGCACACCCACATTTAGGCCTAAGCCTCGCGTGGGGTTGGATCTCATGAACCCGAGTCAAGCCCTGAGCTGACATTCAGAGTCCCAGGATAACTAGGCACCTGGAATATACGCAATTTTTTTTTTAACCATGTATTGCAATTACTTCATTTTAACCATGCCATGTCTCTTGGTTTTGTTCTAAAAGTTTTCCTTGTTTCATGTATTTGGGGGCTGGTTCCTTCCCTTTCCATTGCTCATTTTCGTAAACAGAACAAGATCATGTATTACCCATCTATGTGCCAGAACACACACTGAACCCTACCTTTTGGGGAGTATTTAAAATACATCATTTAGAAAAGTATTCATTGTATTTATTTCCTCCACCCGTCCACTCGTACAGAAATGCTGTGTTGAAAATACAGTGATTTGTTTCTCATAATTACTCATGAAGAGCCTGTTTTTCCCACACATAGTGACCAAGAAATTGGTCAGTGAGTTCACAAAGGTCTAGAGATAACAAAGTACTTAGCCTTAGCTACACACAGAGAAAAAGCAGATCAAATACATAGATGCTGAGAGAATGACATAATTGGATTAATTTGTGCATAGAGAAATACGACTCTGGAAAACGGAATTGGTGTTAACACTGCTTTTGATTTCATCTGGGACCCATGTTAAACTTTGTTCTAGAAATGTCTGGTGACTGAGGATGGTAGAGATGGATAGGGATGGTGTTTTCAATCAAGAATGGGACCTCTATAAATGGTGCTGGGAAAACTGGGCAGCTATATGTAGAAGAATGAAATTCGACCATTCTCTTACACTGTACACAAAGAACGCAAAATGGATAAAGGACCTCAACGTGAGGCAGGAATCCATCAGAATCCTAGAGGAGAACATAGGCAGTAATCTCTTCCATATCAGCCATAGCAACTTCTTTCAAGATATGTCTCCAAAGGCAAAGGAAATAAAAGCGAAAATAAACTTTTGGGACTTCATCAAGATCAAAAGCTTCTGCACAGCAAAGGAAACACTCAAGAAAACAAAGAGGCAACCCACGGAATGAGAGAAGATATTTGCAAATGACAGTACAGACAAAAGGTTGATATCCAGGATCTATAAAGAACTCCTCAAACTCAACACACACACAACAGACAATCATATCAAAAAATGGGCAGAAGATATGAACGGACACTTATCCAGTGAAGCCATACAAATGGCTATCAGACACATGAAAAAAATGTTCACCATCACTAGCCCTCAGGGTGATGCAAATTAAAACCACATTGAGATATCACCTTACACCAGTTAGAATGGCCAAAATAAGCAAGACAGGAAACAACATGTGTTGGAGGGGATGTGGAGAAAGGGGAACCGTCTTCCAATGTTGGTGGGAAGGTACGTTGGTGGAGCCTCTTTGGAGAACAGTGTGGAGATTCCTCAAGAAATTAAAAATAGAGCTTCGCTATGACCCTGCCATTGCACTACTGGGTATTTACCCCAAAGATGCAGATGTCGTGAAAAGAAGGGCCATCTGTACCCCAATGTTTATAGCAGCAATGGCCAGAGTCGACAAACCATGGAAAGAACCAAGATGCCCTTCAACGTACAAATGGATAAGAAAGATGTGGTCCATATACATTGTGGAGTATTATGCCTCCATCAGAAAGGACGAATACCCAACTTTTGTAGCAACATGGGCGGGACTGGAAGAGATTATGCTGAGTGAAATAAGTCAAGCAGAGAGAGTCAATTATAATATGGTTTCACTTATTTGTGGAGCAAAAAAAATAGCATGGAGGACATGGGGAGATGGAGAGGAGAAGGGAGTTGGGGGATATTGGAAGGGGAAGTGAACCATGAGAGACTATGGACTCTGAAAAACAATCTGAGGGTGGGAGGTCGGGATACCAGGTGGTGGGTATTAGAGAGGGCAAGGACTGCATGGAGCACTGGGTGTGGTGCAAAAACAATGAATACTGTTATGCTGAAAATAAATAAAAAATAAATTTAAAAAACATTTTTAAAAAAGAATGGGACCTCTATCTATTCTCAATATGTGTTTCTTTTCCTCTCTTCACCCTAAAGATGGGCTAGTGAATCTATTTGGGGGGCAGGCCACCTCCCCTCATGTCATTTCTTTTCAAAAACAGAGGGATAATGTGTGAGACCAGACTTCAACTTTGGAAAAGAAGTGTTTCCTCTCACGTGAGACCCTGGTCTGTGAAGAGCCACCTGTCTGGACAGCAGGAGTTGGCCGCTGTGCAGCTGTGGTGACTCTGAAAGGTCTATGATGACACCATCACCATGGCGACAAGAGATACACCTCTGCTGTCCTGTCCAACGGCCCCTCTTTGAGCTGAGTGAGTCGATGAGACAAATCAGCTCTCAAGATGGGAAACGGAATCGGAATGTGTGGCTGCTGTTGTGGTATGTTCTTACAGATCTCCTGACTGCTTTTTGCTGCTAATCAGATAGTTCACTCTTCCTCCAACTATTCTCTCATTATTGAAAAATTTCTCTCTCCAACTTGTCATTCAGAGTTATACAAATGTTTTATAGTTTAGTTTTATCCCTGGATTTCTATTTTTGGTTATTCTATTTTGGTTATTCTACCAAGCTAGCTGCCTTGACTTTTGTCCTCCGTTTTGAAAAATGTACTCCTCCCTTTGATATCCTGCACCTCACCCTTGACAAACTAGGTTCCCCTAGGGGAGAACGGCAACATCTATTTTCATTTACGCTTTTTTAACGTCCAAAATTATACATTTCCATTCCTCCTTTCTGAAAGTGAGAGTGAACCTGGAAAGGTCGATATGGAGGATATTTATGATTGTTTTATCCATGTTTTACAATGTATTCCTGTACCGTTTATCCCAAAATGGGTATGCATTTCAGGATTTGGGGCACATGTTGGTTTGTTCCTAGAAACAGGCACCCCAACGAGATCCAAAGAATAGGAGAGTCTACATTTCACTTATGACCCCCAAGCAGATGTTTCCCTTTCTTCTTTGGCTGTTATCAAAAATTACTTTTTCTAGGTGATATGCTGTCTAGGTCACATCCCCCTCTTTGCTCCTCCTCCAAGCCCGTATTCTATTCTCTCCTTCTACGTATTGGACTACTGGAGGTGCCCCATATAAGCGACATGATGCCATATTGTCTAACTGGGTCTGGCTTATTTCACTTAAGATGAAGTCCTCCAGGGCCATCCAGGTTGTCACAAATGTTGACATTTCCTTCCTTTGCAGGTGAGAAATTCACCCAGCTATGGGCCCGAAGATGGAAACATCATATAAAAATACAACCCACTGATGGATCCCATGAAGGTACCATGGGAATTCATTCATGAATCGGGTTCAAGAATAATTACTGTAGGAGCACCTATGTGGTGTCCAACTCTTGATTTTGGCTCAGGTTATGATGCCAGGGACCTGAGCTCAAGCCGCATGTGGGGCTCCGCGGTGGGTATGGAGCTGTTTAAGCTTCTCTCTCCAATTCCCATGCCCTTCCCCTGCTCACACTCTCTCTTTGTTGCTAGAAAAAAAAAAAAAAAGAAAGAAAGAAAGAAAGAAAAGAAAAAAAAGAAGCTGTATCAATATACTTGCCTGTGAGTGTCCCATACTTCCGACAAAGATACCAAGCCATATTATTTTTGTGAACATTGAATTTCAGCTGGTCACTCATGAGTTTATAACCACAAGAATAAAGCTGCATTTGCAACTCGAGTTTGGTAATGTTAAATGGTAGGTATAGTGAAGCTAACATTAGGCATGAATGTGTTGTTAAACACTAGCCAAAGAGATGTCTTCTTAATTTCTAATCAATAGTCCTTAATACTTAGAGTAGGTTTAGAGTATCCTAACAAGTGAAGAGATAATCAAAAAAAGTTCCCTTATCCCCCTTATCCCATAGTGCACCTTTTCCACAAGTATCAAAACCTTCATCATTGTGGAACATTCGTCACAAATAACAAACCAGCCTAGAGCTATTATTCACTGAATTCCACCATTGCTATTAAGGCCTGCTCTGTGTTGAGCAGTTAGTATGGGTTTTGACAAATGGGTAAAGTCCTGTATCCAACATTTATAGGGTAGGTTCACTGCCATAAAAATCCTGTGTTTCACCTAGTAATGCCTTTGCACTTTCTCTAGGAATAAGAGCAACCGCTGATGGTTTGTCATCGCTCTAGATTTCCTTTTTCCAGAATATGATAGAGTTGGAACTGTAAGCCATGTTGCTTTTCCACACTGACAGCTTTCCCCTCTATCTATACAGTTACCATTCATTGATATCTTTCTGTGACTTGACACCTGAATTATTTTTCTTTTCTTTTATTATTTTAGTTAGAGAAAGAAGGAAAGTGTGGGGGAGAGGCAGAGGAAGCTGCCTGCCAGAGGAGCTTACCTGACACGGGGTTGAAATTCCTGACCCTGAGATTCTGACCTGAGCCAAAATCAAGAGTTGGGTGTTTAACTGAGAGAGCCGACTACATGCCCCGAAGGTTCAGCTCTTTTTTTTTACAGAATCCTATTTCATTGTATGGGGATATTGTTGGTTGTTTACCCATTCACCCTGTGAAGGACAACTTAGTTGCCTCTAGTTGTGGTGTTCCTAAAGAAAGCTGATAGAAGCACTCCTGGGCCGGTTTTCATAGGAACATAATTTTTCAGCTCAACTAGATAAATACCTAAGAGTGTGATTAGACACAGCAAGGCTCTTATGCTTTGTTAGATTTGATAGAATTCACCAGTCCAGCCACCTGGGGCCGGCACCTCCTTTCTGGGAAACGTATGAACTGTGGATTCACTGTCTTTGATATATGCCAATTCAGACAATCTATTTCCTTTGCGTGGGTCTTGAGAGTTTCTGTTTTGGAAGGAATTGGCCTTTTTGCCTAAGCCATCCTAGCATTTTTCCATGTATTACTTTACTTTTTAAAATTTGATTTTATTTTTTTTTTCAGTGTTCCAAGTGTTCATTGTTTGTGCACCATACCCAGTGGTCCAGGCAATACTGCCCTCTTTAATACCCACCACCAGGCTCACCCATCCCCCTCACCTCTAAAACCCTGTTTGTATCTCAGAGTCCACAGTGTCTCATGGTTCATCTACCCCTCTGATTTTCCCCAATTCACTTTTCCTTTCCTTTTCCTAATGTCCTCCATGTTATTCCTTATGATCCACAAGTAAGGGAAACCATACGATAATTGACACTGCTTGACTTATTTCTCTCAGCATAATCTCCTCCAGTCCTGTCCATGTTGATACAAAAGTTGGGTATTCATCCTTTTTAAAACAATTTTTATTTTTTTTAAATTTCTTTTCACTGTTCCAGAATTCATTGTTTATGCACCACACAAGTGCTCCATGAAATACGTGCCTTTCATAATACCTACTACCGAGACCAAGAGTCAAGATGGCGGAGAAGTAGCAGGCTGAGACTGCTTCAGCTAGCCGGAGATCAGCTAGATAGCTTATCTAAAGATTGCAAACACCTGAAAATCCATCGGCAGATCGAAGAGAAGAAGAACAGCAATTCTGGAAACAGAAAAACAACCACTTTCTGAAAGGTAGGACCGGCGGAGAAGTGAATCCAAAGCGACGGGAAGATAGACCCCGGGGGGGGGGGAGGGGCCGGCTCCCGGCAAGCGGCGGAGCAACCGCGCACAAAATCAGGACTTTTGGAAGTCTGTTCCGCTGAGGGACATCGCTCCAGAGGCTAAACCGGGGCGAAGCCCACGCGGGGTCAGCGTGGCCTCAGGTACCGCAGGGTCACAGAAGGATCGGGGGTGTCTGAGTGTCGCAGAGCTTGCGGGTATTGGAACGGGAAAGCCGGCTACAGAGACAGAGCTGACAGTAAGCTCGCAGCTCCGTGTTACCTTGAACCGGTCGCAGGCTCGGTGAGCTCGGAGCGCGGCCGGAGGTCAGGCAGACGGGAGTACCTGGGCGCTGTTCTCTGAGGGCGCACTGAGGAGTGGGGCCCTGGGCTCTCGGCTCCTCCGGGCCGGAGACCAGGAGGCCGCCATTTGTATTCCCATCCTCTGGAACTCTACGGAAAGCGCTCAGGGAACAAAAGCTCCTGAAAGCAAACCCGAGCGGATTACTCACCCCGGCCCCGGGTAAGGGCGGTGTAATTCCGCCTGGGGCAAAGACACTTGAGAATCACTACAACAGGCCCCTCCCCCAGAAGATCAACAAGAAATCCAGCCGAGACCAAGTTCACCTACCAAGGAGTGCGGTTTCAATACCAAGGAGAGCAGCAGAATTCCAGAGGAGGAGAAAGCCAAGCACGGAACTCATGGCTTTTTTCCTGTGATTTTTTTTTTAGTCTTGCAGTTAATTTAATTTTTTCTTTTTCATTTTTTTTTTCTTGCCTTCGGGTAAAATTTTTTTTTTAACTGTTACCTTTTTCTTTTTTAACGATTTTTTACTAGTTTATCTAATATATATATATATATTTTTTACATTTTTCTTAGGTGTTTTCTTTTTTTAAAAATTCTTTTCTTTTCTTTACTTTTTTTTTTCTTTTTCTTTTCTTTTTGCTTTTTTCTTTCTTTCTTCCTTTTTGAACCTCTTTTTATCCCCTTTCTCCCCACTCACGATTTTGGATCTCTTCTAATTTGGTTAAAGCATATTTTCCTGGGGTTGTTGCCACCCTTTTAGTATTTTACTTGCCCCTTCATTTACTCTTATCTGGACAAAATGACAAGACGTAAAAATTCAACACAAAAAAAAGAACAAGAGGCAGTACTGAAGGCTAGGGACCTAATCAATACAGACATCGGTAATATGTCAGATCTAGAGTTCAGAATGACAATTCTCAAGGTTCTAGCCGGGCTCGAAAAAGGCATGGAAGATATTAGAGAAACCCTCTCGAGAGATATAAAAGCCCTTTCTGGAGAAATCAAAGAACTAAAATCTAACCAAGGTGAAATCAAAAAAGCTATTAATGAGGTGCAATCAAAAATGGAGGCTCTAACTGCTAGGATAAATGAGGCAGAAGAAAGAATTAGTGATATAGAAGACCAAATGACAGAGAATAAAGAAGCTGAGCAAAAGAGGGACAAACAGCTACTGGACCACGAGGGGAGAATTCGAGAGATAAGTGACACCATAAGACGAAACAACATTAGAATAATTGGGATTCCAGAAGAAGAAGAAAGTGAGAGGGGAGCAGAAGGTATACTGGAGAGAATTATTGGGGAGAATTTCCCCAATATGGCAAAGGGAACGAGCATCAAAATTCAGGAGGTTCAGAGAATGCCTCTCAAAATCAATAAGAATAGGCCCACACCCCGTCACCTAATAGTAAAATTTACAAGTCTCAATGACAAAGAGAAAATCCTGAAAGCAGCCCGGGAAAAGAAGTCTGTAACATACAATGGTAAAAATATTAGATTGGCAGCTGACTTATCCACAGAGACCTGGCAGGCCAGAAAGAGCTGGCATGATATTTTCAGAGCACTAAACGAGAAAAACATGCAGCCAAGAATACTATATCCAGCTAGGCTATCATTGAAAATAGAAGGAGAGATTAAAAGCTTCCAGGACAAACAACAACTGAAAGAATTTGCAAATACCAAACCAGCTCTACAGGAAATATTGAAAGGGGTCCTCTAAGCAAAGAGAGAGCCTACAAGTGGTAGATCAGAAAGGATCAGAGACCATATACAGTAACAGTCACCTTACAGGCAATACAATGGCACTAAATTCATATCTCTCAATAGTTACCCTGAATGTGAATGGGCTAAATGCCCCTGTCAAAAGACACAGGGTATCAGAATGGATAAAAAAAACAAAACCCATCTATATGTTGCCTCCAAGAAACACATTTTAAGCCCGAAGACACCTCCAGATTTAAAGTGAGGGGGTGGAAAAGAATTTACCATGCTAATGGACATCAGAAGAAAGCAGGAGTGGCAATCCTTATATCAGATCAATTAGATTTTAAGCCAAAGACTATAATAAGAGATGAGGAAGGACACTATATCATACTCAAAGGGTCTGTCCAACAAGAAGATTTAACAATTTTAAATATCTATGCCCCCAATGTGGGAGCAGCCAACTATATAAACCAATTAATAACAAAATCAAAGAAACACATCAACAATAATACAATGATAGTAGGGGACTTTAACACTCCCCTCACTGAAATGGACAGGTCATCCAAGCAAAAGATCAGCAAGGAAATAAAGGCCTTAAATGACACACTGGACCAGATGGACATCACAGATATATTCAGAATATTTCATCCCAAAGCAACAGAATACACATTCTTCTCTAGTGCACATGGAACATTCTCCAGAATAGATCACATCCTCGGTCCTAAATCAGGACTCAACCGGTATCAAAAGATTGGGATCATTCCCTGCATATTTTCAGACCACAATGCTCTAAAGCTAGAACTCAACCACAAAAGGAAGTTTGGAAAGAACCCAAATACATGGAGACTAAACAGTATCCTTCTAAAGAATGAATGGGTCAACCGGGAAATTAAAGAAGAATTGAAAAAAATCATGGAAACAAATGATAATGAAAATACAACGGTTCAAAATCTGTGGGACACAACAAAGGCAGTCCTGAGAGGAAAATATATAGCGGTACAAGCCTTTCTCAAGAAACAAGAAAGGTCTCAGGTACACAACCTAACCCTACACCTAAAGGAGCTGGAGAAAGAACAAGAAAGAAACCCTAAGCCTAGCAGGAGAAGAGAAATCATAAAGATCAGAGCAGAAATCAATGAAATAGAAACCAAAAAAACAATAGAACAAATCAACGAAACTAGGAGCTGGTTCTTTGAAAGAATTAATAAAATTGATAAACCCCTGGCCCGACTTATCAAAAAGAAAAGAGAAAGGACCCAAATAAATAAAATCATGAATGAAAGAGGAGAGATCACAACTAACACCAAAGAAATACAAACTATTATAAGAACATACTATGAGCAACTCTACGGCAATAAATTTAACAATCTGGAAGAAATGGATGCATTCCTAGAAACATATAAACTACCACAACTGAACCAGGAAGAAATAGAAAGCCTGAACAGACCCATAACCGGTAAGGAGATTGAAACAGTCATTAAAAATCTCCAAACAAACAAAAGCCCAGGGCCAGACGGCTTCCCGGGGGAATTCTACCAAACATTTAAAGAAGAACTAATTCCTATTCTCCTGAAACTGTTCCAAAAAATAAAAATGGAAGGAAAACTTCCAAACTCATTTTATGAGGCCAGCATCACCTTGATCCCAAAACCAGACAAGGATCCCACCAAAAAAGAGAGCTATAGACCGATATCCTTGATGAACACAGATGCGAAAATACTCAACAAAATACTAGCCAATAGGATTCAACAGTACATTAAAAAGATTATTCACCACGACCAAGTGGGATTTATTCCAGGGCTGCAAGGTTGGTTCAACATCCGCAAATCAGTCAATGTGATACAACACATCAATAAAAGAAAGAACAAGAACCATATGATACTCTCAATAGATGCTGAAAAAGCATTTGACAAAGTACAACATCCCTTCCTGATCAAAACTCTTCAAAGTGTAGGGATAGAGGGCACATACCTCAATATCATCAAAGCCATCTATGAAAAACCCACCGCAAATATCATTCTCAATGGAGAAAAACTGAAAGCTTTTCCGCTAAGGTCAGGAACACGGCAGGGATGTCCATTATCACCACTGCTATTCAACATCGTACTAGAGGTCCTAGCCTCAGCAATCAGACAACAAAAGGAAATTAAAGGCATCCAAATCGGCAAAGAAGAAGTCAAATTATCACTCTTCGCAGATGATATGATACTATATGTGGAAAACCCAAAAGACTCCACTCCAAAACTGCTAGAACTTATACAGGAATTCAGTAAAGTGTCAGGATATAAAATCAATGCACAGAAATCAGTTGCATTTCTCTACACCAACAGCAAGACAGAAGAAAGAGATATTAAGGAGTCAATCCCATTTACAATTGCACCCAAAACCATAAGATACCTAGGAATAAACCTAACCAAAGAGACACAGAATCTATACTCAGAAAACTATAAAGTACTCATGAAAGAAATTGAGGAAGACACAAAGAAATGGAAAAAATGTTCCATGCTCCTGGATTGGAAGAATAAATATTGTGAAAATGTCTATGCTACCTAAAGCAATCTACACATTTAATGCAATTCCTATCAAAGTACCATCCATCTTTTTTCAAAGAAATGGAACAAATAATGCTAAAATTTATATGGAACCAGAAAAGACCTCGAATAGCCAAAGGGATATTGAAAAAGAAAGCCAACGTTGGTGGCATCACAATTCCGGACTTCAAGCTCTATTACAAAGCTGTCATCATCAAGACAGCATGGTACTGGCACAAAAACAGACACATAGATCAATGGAACAGAATAGAGAGCCCAGAAATAGACCCTCAAATCTATGGTCAACTAATCTTCGACAAAGCAGGAAAGAATGTCCAATGGAAAAAAGACAGCCTCTTCAATAAATGGTGCTGGGAAAATTGGACAGCCACATGCAGAAAAATGAAATTGGACCATTTCCTTACACCACACACGAAAATAGACTCAAAATGGATGAAGGACCTCAATGTGCGAAAGGAATCCATCAAAATCCTTGAGGAGAACACGGGCAGCAACCTCTTCGACCTCTGCCGCAGCAATATCTTCCTAGGAACAACGCAAAAGGCAAGGGAAGCAAGGGAAAAAATGAACTACTGGGATTTCATCAAGATCAAAAGCTTTTGCACAGCAAAGGAAACAGTTAACAAAATCAAAAGACAACTGACAGAATGGGAGAAGATATTTGCAAACGACATATCAGATAAAGGACTAGTGTCCAGAATCTATAAAGAACTTAGCAAACTCAACACCCAAAGAACAAATAATCCAATCAAGAAATGGGGAGAAGACATGAACAGACATTTCTGCAAAGAAGACATCCAGATGGCGAACAGACACATGAAAAAGTGCTCCATATCACTCGGCATCAGGGAAATACAAACCAAAACCACAATGAGATATCACCTCACACCAGTCAGAATGGCTAAAATCAACAAGTCAGGAAATGACAGATGCTGGCGAGGATGCGGAGAAAGGGGAACCCTCCTACACTGTTGGTGGGAATGCAAGCTGGTGCAGCCACTCTGGAAAACAGCATGGAGGTTCCTCAAAATGTTGAAAATAGAACTGCCCTATGACCCAGCAATTGCACTATTGGGTATTTACCCTAAAGATACAAATGTAGTGATCCAAAGGGACACATGCACCCGAATGTTTATAGCAGCAATGTCCACAATAGCCAAACTATGGAAAGAACCTAGATGTCCATCAACAGATGAATGGATCAAGAAGATGTGGTATATATACACAATGGAATACTATGCAGCCATCAAAAGAAATGAAATCTTGCCATTTGCAACAACATGGATGGAACTAGAGCGTATCATGCTTAGCGAAATAAGTCAAGCAGAGAAAGACAACTATCATATGATCTCCCTGATATGAGGAAGTGGTGATGCAACATGGAGGCTTAAGTGGGTAGAAGAAGAATAAATGAAACAAGATGGGATTGGGAGGGAGACAAACCATAAGTGACTCTTAATCTCACAAAACAAACTGAGGGTTGCCGGGGGGAGGGGGTTTGGGAGAAGGGGGTGGGATTATGGACATTGGGGAGGGTATGTGCTTTGGTGAGTGCTGTGAAGTGTGTAAACCTGGTGATTCACAGACCTGTACCCCTGGGGATAAAAATATATGTTTATAAAAAATAAAAAAATTAAAAAAAAAAAAAAAAAAGAAAGAAAGGCAAAAAAAAAAAAAAAAAAAAAAAAAAATAATACCTACTACCAGGCTCACCCTGCCTCCCAACACAGCCCCTCCAAAACCCTCAGATTGCTTTTCAGAGACCATAGTCTCTCATGGTTCATCTCGGCTTGACTTATTTCTCTCAGCAAAATCTGCTCCAGTCCTGTCCATGTGGATACAAAAGTTGGGTATTCATCTTTTCTGATGGAGGCATAATATTCCATTGTATATATGGACCATATCTCCTTTATCTATTTGTCTGTTGAAGAACGTCTTGGCTATTTCCACAGTTGAGCAACTGTGGCCATTGCTGCTATGAACGTTGGGGTACAGATGGCCCTTCTTTTCCCTACATCTCTATCTTTGGGAGTAAATACCCAATATTACTTTTGAATCCTTTCAACCTCCATATGATCTGTAGTGACGATGACTCTTGTGTCCCATGTTAATGTACGTCCTCTCTTATTCTTTCATTTTTCATCAGGCTACAGCTTTATTCATTTCACTGATATTTACAAGGAATGAGCTTGTGTCTTAGGTTAATGAATTAGGTCTGGGAATTTCCCGTGCTCCATTTCAATAGTATCTGCAATAATATTATTTTTTTCTCTTGCTCGCTTTCTATGATAGTACACTCTTGCCTTGTTTTCTAAGCAAGCCTAGGCATGTTACATCTCTCTGATTTTCTGACACACGACTTTCAGTCCTATCAGTTCCCCCAAGCCCTGCCTTTCCATAAATGTTGGTCAAGGTACATTTGCATCTAATTTGGTGAAAAATATTTTAAAGGTTCTCTTGAAATTTCTTCATTGACCACTGTGTTATTCAGAAGTGTATTTTTAAATCACAGCTCCTTGGGGATTCTGCCAAGATTTCTTCCTGTTGTTGATCTCTAGTTGAATTTCATAGAGGTCTGAGAGCGGCTGTTGTATTGAATCTACTCTTTGATTGTGTTTGGATGTGTTTTCCGGCCGAGAATGTGGTCTCCTGCTGAATGTTCCATGGGAGGTTGAGAAAATGGTGTGTTCTGCGAGAGAGTGTCTGCTCCAGGAAAGCTCGATCCCCTGTTTTCCCTTTTTTGTCTCCTGAGGGCCATGGTTTCCCTGTGTCCTCTGTTTTCCTATGGATCCCAGAAGAGCGTGTTGATTTTTCAGTGTCTTCAGGCTCTCTCTTGTCCTTAGGAAGAAGAGGTGATCTCCATGGTCTTTGCCCATGGAAGTCTCTCTTTTTGTCTTCATGTACCTTCAAACTCCCTTCTCGTGTCCTGAGTCTTGACTTCAATACATCTGGGCACATGCTGTTTTTATTCATAAAACTAGTTTTCCAAAACAGCTGAGAAGAATGTGTCTAGATACAAGCTTTTGTACTAAAACACACATTTTCTTTTACATTACGTCTTTGATGACATGTGGCTAATTTAATTAATCTGCCTAAATTTAATCTGCCTAAATTATAGGTATAGAGAAATACCAGCAGCATGCCTTCACTAAGCATTTGCCCACCCCAGAGGTATAGACTGGTGAAAATAGAAACAAGATATATTTCAATATATACCCATTGATTATCCAGCCTTACACACAATGGCAGGCAAAGAAATCTACTGATAGAGATTGATAGAAAAGCAATGACGTTACATATCTAACCCACATTCATATCAAGCAATACTCTCCGAGCTATTCATTTTTTTAAGATTTTATTTCTCAGAGAGAGAGAGTGAGAGAGAGAGAGAGAAAGCACAGTCAGGTGGGAAGGGCAGAGGGAGAGAGAAAGAGCAGGTCCTCCCTGAGGAGGGGCCCCCCACGTGGGACTGGATCATAGCATCCTGAGAGCATGACTTGACGGGAAGACCAGTGCTGAAAGAACTGAGTTTCCAGGCGCCCCTCCTCGAATTAATCTTGAACAGCACCACCAATGTGCTGATGGGTACATTCTTGATGTCCTTCCAGATGTGTCTGAGAAAATCTCAGTCTGTGCGACGCTTGCCATCAGCCCAAAGAAGAAGAGGACCAGAGTGTTGCCAAGGTGAGGTTGCCTCTCTTTTTCCCCAAGGAGCAAGCATTGCTTCCTTGGTTTCTTTCATCAAATTCAGATGACAATCAAATTATACACTATATGTTGGTGAATTGGACATAATAAAAAAATTCATTTTCCTAATGTAAATTTTTTGTACATGGAAGTAAAATGGTTTTTTAAAGATTTTATAACTTTATTTGACAGACAGAGATCACAGTAGGCAGAGAGGCAGGCAGAGGGAGAGGTGGAAGCAGGCTCCCCGCTGAGCATAGAGCCCGATGCTGGGCTCAATCCCAGGACCCTGTAATCATGTCCGGAGCCAAGGCAGAGGCTTTAACCCACTGAGCCACACAGGCACCCCTAAAGAGATTTTCAAACTGTATGTGTGTGTGCATGTATGTGTATATATAATTTTATATACATATATATGTATAAACGTGTATATATATATGTATATGCTTATATATATACATACATATACATATATGTGTGTTTATATAAGTATATATATCCATATATATACACATACGTGTGTATACACACACATACACATTTGAGAGGACATATGCATAATTTCCCTTTTGCGGAGAGTCCTGAGTGGTTGTTTCCTGCCCACCATCGTCTGATTCAAGAGGATATTTACCACTGGCAACAGCAAATCTTGTTAGAATTGCTGTGGTATGATCCTTTCCATCCACAAGAGTTTCTCTTGCTTGGATGAAGAATTTTGTAGTTGCCATCCTGAGTGGACTGGGTAGACACATCTCCCAGGAAAAATGACTTCATACAGGTATCCAGGTCCCACTCTTGGGGCCTTGGTTTCAATCACTGTGTTCCATCTGGTTTGCTAAAGTCATTCAGAGAACTAAATATCAGTACGGGCAGACAAGTATACAGCACAGCCAGAGACTCATGGTGTCCTCTTTTTTGTGCCTGCAGCCTCAGGAAACATCAACAGAGGGAGGTGGTACGTATTCTGGACTCAGTCTCTTCCTGCGGAAAAACTCTAGCTGGTAAGGCAGGTGGGGCCCCCTTGCAATCTTCAGTCTGGAGAGCCTCCCTGATTGGGGATTCTTGGTAGGACTCTTGGTGGTTTGGGGACAGGCATATTTCCCAGGTGACAAAGTATGCTCTTTTGTCTGCAAGACTAGGAAGCCAGTGGGTTCCGTGTGTGTGCTGTGAGTTTGTGTGCATGAGGTTTTTGGTTGAGGTCTCTTTTGTGGCTCTATGTAGTGTGATTGTGAGTGGGTGATTTTTTGTGGGAAACATGGAGAGACAGAGGCAGAAAGATACAGACAGAAAGACAGAGAGGGAGAGATGAATAGAGCAAGAGAGAGCGTGTATATTTCTGCAGGAGATAGATCCTACCACCACTGCCACTGGCCAAAGTCAACATTCTCAGAGAAAAGAATAAACCTCATCTAGGGCACACGTTCTAGCCATGGGAGACCCCACAGGGGCAGTTCAGCCCCTGCCAGTCAACCACATGACCCCACATGATCTAACCCCTGTTCATATCAAGCAATACTCTCCGAGCTATTCATTATTCTTTTAAGATTTTATTTATCTGAGAGAGAGAGAGAGAGAGAGAGAGCGAGCCCACAGTCAGGCGGGAGCAGCGGAAGGAGAGAGAGAAGACGACCCTCGCTGAGCAGGGTGGCCCCCATGTGGGACTCGATCTCACAACCCTGAGATCATAACCTGAGCAGAAGGCTGATGCTGAAAGGATTGAGCCCTCCGGGTGCCCCTCCCCGAATTATCCTTGAGCAGCACCACCAATGTGCTGACAGGTACATTCTTGATGTCCGTCTAGATGTGGACATCGGCTTGGTCTGGGCGTGGCCTCGCCAGAGCATTGAAGTGGAGAAACAGCAGTATATTGCCAAGGTGAGCATGCCTGTCTTTACCCAAGGAACAAGCATTGTTTTCTTGGTTTCTTTCAGCAAATTCAGGTGAAAATCAGATAATATATGTTGATAAATTGAACATAATAATAAAAAATTCATTTTCCTACTATAAATTGCTTGTATATGGAAATAAAGTGATTTTTCAAATGTATATGTGTCTGAATGTGTGTGCATGTGTAATTGCATAAATGTGTAATTACACATACACACACATTTGAGAAGACATATGTATAATTTCCCTTTTGGGAAGAGTGCTGAGTGGTTTTCTCTTGCCAACCATCATCTGATTCGAGAGGACATTCACCAATGGCAACAGCAAACCTGGTTAGAATTGCGCTGGTGTACAAAAGATAAAAGAAAGAAAAATGGTGTAACATTATCATAATTTAGAAAAGGTATTGATACTATTTGTTCCAAATTATAGAAATATTATAGTATAACCTCACTTTCTTAAAGCTAAAGAAAGTAATTTCTTATTTAGCTTTTAAATTTGGTCAACTTTTATGAGGAACCTATACAGGATACATAAAGCAGGGATCCCAAATGTCCTTGCTGAAAAGAACTTTCTATAGTTAGTAGATCATGCTTTCATTTTAGACCCACATTAGTCTACACTAGACTTTTCGAGCTTTATTATTACATTAGTTAAAATGATTTGGGGTTCTGTGAACAAACGCATTTGCTAAACACTAAGTATGTTCCCAATATGTATAGACAAATAAAGGTTGGTTGAACTTCATGAATGATACTTAAAAAAAAAAGAAAGAAAAGAATTGTGGTGGTGGCATTCATTCCCTCAGCAACAGTTTCCCTTGCTTGGATGAAGAATTTGTAGGCACCATCCTGAATGGACCGGGCGGACACATCCCCTAGGACAAACAATTTCCTTCAAGTGTCCTGTTTGCTTTCCGTGGGGGCCAAACACTGGGTTCCCTCTGATTTCCTGATATCACTGAGAGAACGAAAGATCATGAAGTCAGACAGTATACAACATGACCTGAGCCTCATGGTGCTCTCTTTTCTGTACCTGCAGGTGCCGCGCAGCAGACTGAGCCAAAGAGGTGTGTATTCTGGAATCAGTCTCTTGCTGTCTGTAGTCAGGGGCACCATCAGATCCTGGGTTCCCACTGGAATGGGGATCAGAGGTGTGGTGAAACAATGGGTTTTCTATGTGCATAACCATGGTCATGTCTTTGTAATTCAGGTAGTGAGTTTGTGTATGTGGAGGTGGGCTGTGTCTCAGTGTGAAATAATGAGGTGTGATTCTGAATGGGCATGTGGTTTTGTGTGTGTCTGTGTGTGTGTGTTTCCAGGATTTATGTCTCCCTAAATAGCACAGTTGCTGGTGTGAACTTATCATTTCGAAAAAGACAAAGAAAATCCCGCCCCTTGCCTCATGGGTGTGTTGTGTGTCAGAACTTACGGCATTGTATGACTTAAAAATGTGTGCAGTCTATCGTATGCCAAATACATCTGGTTTCATCTGACAAAATCCCAACACCATGGAGGAAAGTGTTCCCAGGGTCCTGAGAGGATAATAACATTTTCAGAAATCCCTTGAGTCTGTCAGGAATGACTTCAGTTCATGATGGGTCTCACCTCTGAGCAGACAGCGGGAGCGATCATGACTAAAGAGAAGGTGCCATAGGATATTCAGTTGGCGTCAGAGAAAAGGGAGGCTGGAGAGGGTGCTGAATGACAGCGAGGACGTAGTGCCTGTGTTTGGGGAGCCTAGCACCGAGATGGGGCCCTTCAACCTCAGATCTCATGATATTTTTCCCATCTCAATTTCTAGGGGAAGACCCTACATTTCTACACTGAGTGGCATTAGTAATAGCTATTTGCCTTGTTCTTGATCTTCCCTGAACGGGGCTCTCACCAAACCCAATCCCAGAGGCCTTGTTATATCAGACTCTTCAGATTAAAGGGATATTTCATCTACGACCCCTCCTCTGTTCCCACAACTTTTTGATGAAAGGAGCCTGAGAAATAATCCTCTTCCTCGTAGGGGGAGAGCTGAGGCAGGTGGTCCCAAGGGCAGATGGTTGCCACACCCTGTTCTGAAAGGAATCTGAGAAGTGGGAGCCTGTAGGTTCTAGTAACCTTTGTCCCTAGACCATAGTCTCACGGTAGTGTTGAAGGGAATTCCTGCTGGGCACAACCCAATACAGAAGTGAGAGCAGCAGCTAGGCTCTATGGAGTCCTGACTCCATCAGATCCTTCTGCTTTGACGGGTGAGGGCATGATCCAGGGGCTTGGACTAGATCTTCAGAGGGAAGATGTAGAGGGGATGGGGTGGGGGGGCAGAGGGGCAGCTCGAAAGACAGCCAGGCCATGTGAGAGAGGGAGGGCATGCCAAGATTGCAAGGATAGGTGAATCAGGTGAAGCCTGGGCCCAGCCTTGCCCACGCTGAGGATGCCACTCGGGCTCCTCCTGCGCAGGGACGAGGTAGGTCACACTGTCACGGCTGGTGTGAGCACTGTATGCACGTCTTCCTAAATCCCCAGGGAAGGGGCTTGCTTCTCAATCCATCCTCTTCTCCGGCCACCTGTGTGACAAACCAGACTCTTTCCATCATGGAAATTAGGGAGAGTCAGAGAATGCAGTCAGGTCTTCTGTTCCCCCATCTGAGACACATCAGTGAGGATGGAACAGGACCAGGCCAGACACACGGAGGCTCCCAGCCTGAACCACTCAGGGCTAGGAGGGGTGAGTTTTTACTTTTCACCTGCTTCTGGAAGTCACTTGACAACCAATCCTTGTCTATACGCAGTTGGCCAAGGGTTATCTGACCTCTAGACATATTTAAGCTGAAGAGATCTCACACCATGTGGCTATGGCATCTGTAGAACATTCTAGGTGTTCATGAGGTGAGAGGGGCATAGACTCTAGGCATGGTGAACTTAGCAAAGTCATGGGAGCTGATCCCACGGTTGGGGTGCTTCTTGCTCCTCCCTTTTATGGCCCAGAGGACATCAGTTTGATGGTTTCTCTGAAATCATCTGAGAGTTCGCACACCCAAACTCTGTGTCCTTCTATTCAGGGGGACAGGAGACCTGCACCTGGTAGCCACTGCAAGGGCACCAATTGCATCTCTCTCATTCCTTCTCACCCAGATGGTTAGCTCTCAGCAGCCTCTCTTGATACAGCGTGAATTAGGGTCTAGTTCAGGGGCAGAAACGTCCCTCTTCACTTGTCTGGGCCTCTGTGGCCCCACAAAATGCTAAGTGCCTGCCGAGGCTCTTGTATGGACCAGGAAGAGAAGGATGGGCTCCTGAGGACAGTGAACTGTCCCTGCCCCTAGCAAGACATGTCTGCTCATGTGTGAGTTAATTCAAGGAAACAAAGCTAAACAGTCCCATCCTTCATCACATCAGCTAAATTACAGGTGCCCCGTAATGCATGTTTACAACACAGAACATTTTCATTTTCACAGACAGCTCCCCTGGGCACCTGTTCTGAGCCTGGCAGAGGGGCTGCTCATGGACCCCATCTAACCCAGACTGTTTCCACCAAGTTGGGAACACAGGTTGATCCGTGCGTGGGTGAGAGCTATCTTGATCCCATGGAGACAGGGAAGTGCCATGTGAAGTGGCATCCTTCCTTTTGCTGAGCGTTAGCAGCTGTGCTCAAGGTCTTGTTGAAGGGCTCTGACTTAGGGAGCCCAGGGCAGGTCTGAGGACCTGGTGGAAGAGTAGGTGTTGCCAGGAGAGTCAGCCTGGCCTCCGCTGGAGCCTCAGGCACAAGGGAGCCCCTCTCTCTAACAACTCGCTGCTCATGCTTGTGTCTCTATAGAATGGAGCCTGGATACGATATTAGAGGTCAGCTCAGAGGAAGAAGACCCTCCAGGTAGGGAAGTACACTCAGGTAGGAACCAAGGGGAGAGGGTTCCTGGGAACAGGCAGATTACAGCAGTTACTTTGTAGATAGCGAGTGGGAGGTAGGAAATAAAAAAGATGAAGTATATGTATTAGAGGATTTCTTTCTGTTTTTCAGCCATGGAGAGATTTTATTTTTTAGAGAGAGTGAAGGATTGGGGGGAGGGGCTATGGGAGAGGGAGATGGTGACTCCAGGCTGAGCCAGGAACCTAATGCAGGCCTGCTCCCATGGATCAGAAACCCAGCTGAATGCAGACATTGAAATGACTGAGCCATCCAGATTCAGTCTCTGTTTTGTTCTTTTCCTGTAATGGTAGGTTTTTGTTTTTTTTTTTTTTGTTTTTTTTTTTTTATTTTCAGAAAAACAGTATTCATTATTTTTTCACCACACCCAGTGCTCCATGCAATCTGTGCCCTGTATAATACCCACCACCTGTTGCCCCAACCTCCCACCCCCCGCCACTTCAAACCCTTCTGATTGTTTTTCAGAGTCCATAGTCTCTCATGATTCACCTCCCCTTCCAATTTACCCCAAATCCCTTCTTTTGAAATAGAAGTAGTCTGCCTCTGGGCTTTGAAGGTGCTCTGTTTGTAATCCTCTTTTCTTATTTGATATTTATGATTCTCTCCAAAAGTGAAGTGAGGCTGCATTTCTCCCTGCCAAACATAAGAGCCTTTGGAGACCCTCCTAGGCTTGTTGGAATTCCAGACCTGTGTAAAGGCTGCTAAGCTGGTCGCACACCCTGGTGCTCGAGGATCCCACTGAGCTGTTTTCTGGATGACCCTGCCCAGGACAGGGGCTCTAGAAGTGGGACCATTGTCTCTGCTCCTGTCTGATCCCGCTGCTCCAGCCACACGGTAATGGACCTGCTCCCCACATCATGGTCCCAGACCACCCTTGGGCCTTCCTTCAACCCGCTTGGGGCCCCCCCCAGTCTTGCCAGGGCTTGGGGGCTTGGCATGATTGCTGGCAAGCGCTGGGGTTTATATATCCATGCTCGCTGTGGAAACCTGTCTCCACACTGACAGCCTAGGTGAATTTGGATATGTCATTTTCCCTCTCCTGTCACATTCACCTCTTCTCTTGGCTAGGACTCTTGTGGGCTATAGTAACACTCAAGTATGATTCCAGTGTCTATGATCAGCCCAGGCATAGGGCAGTACCTTTATTGCCCAGTTGCCTGTCACACTCATGCTCAGCACAAGCCAGGCCCATGGAAATCACCTCCATGCTAGCTGGTTTGGCTCACGGGTCAACTGAGGTAGGACTAGGGAGGATGGCAGTAAACCCATCATCATTGCTCCACTGTTGCCATTTCACAGAGCAATCAGGTTGTCGGAGGTGAGAGGAGAAGGGAAAGAAGCAATTCATGATTCGGGGAAGGATGAGGGAGCATAGCAGGAGGGAGCCGAGGAAGGCAGGAAATCATGGGGACAGAAAGTCATGGGCAGCACCTTGGATGCCTCTTGAAAGAATGGGATGACAGGCTTTGGTTGCAGGTGCCAGTTCTGAAATGTAAGGGCCAGAAAGGGCCCAGAGACCCTGGAGGACTTCATATCAGTGGGCTAAGGGGATCATGGTTCTGGGGCTGGTGAGATGGGGGGACTGCAGAGCTGAGGACAGAAATTGAGTATTTGGGTCAGGGACATGATCCTGGGAGAAGTGGCCTGAGTCCTCACCTCAGCCTGACTGTCCCCTTTCCCTTCGCAAGGCATGGCCATGTCTGTTACCATCGCTCTGCCCAGAGAAGACTATTTCGCAGACGTAGAAGATTCAGAACAATAGATCCATAATCCGTGTGCCATCATTTCCTCTTTCATTCCGTTATACTCTTTCTTTTCTTTCTTTTTAGTTTCTTTAGGTAATGAATTATTTTCTTTTGAGATGGAGTGAGATCATGGGATGGGGTGAGGGGCAAAAGGAGAGAGAGAGAGAGAGAATTCCAGGCAGATTACCCACTGAGTGCAGAGCCTGACAGGGGACTCGACTCCACGACCCTGAGACCATGGCCTCAGGACTCACACACTTCACCAGCTGAAGAAACCAGGCACCCCTCCTCTCTCTTACTGCTAACCTCCTTTTGGTAGCTTCGGCTACTTTCCTCTTTCCTGCTTTTTATGATTCTCATCCTGTAGGACCTGGGCTTATGCAGGCACTTGCTCTTCTCAGATCTTCAAATCTATAGTCTCTGTCCTCAGCCCTGCTCAGCAACTTCCTCAGCATTTTCCTGGTTTCTGGTCCCCAGTCTGCATGAAAATGCGAGTGCACAAATGAGCCATAGGCAGACCGAACATGAAGATGGGTTTCTGACCACAACCAATCCAGGACCCAATCCTTGTTGTCAGCCGAGCAAGCAGGCTTACTATGTATGTCAGACTTGGAAGGAGGTTGGCTGCTGTATCTAGCAAAAGGCCAGGAATCTGCACCAGATCCCGCAGAACAATGGGCCCAAATGGCCATAGTTCTATCTGAGAGCTTCCCTAACTCTTGTCCCCACTCCCCACCTAGGTCTGACGGACCAGAAAACATCAATTTGGGACCCCGAACAGGCACATAGGATGCCTCACTTCTAGACAGCTCACTAAGGCTCTCTGGGCCAATAGGCTCCCATCGGGCATAGCTGAGGCCTTCCCTTTTCCCCACTAGCATGAGTTCTCACTCTTCTGCTTGATGTGGAGTCTCTGCCAAATGCACATAATGGTGGCTTGACTCCCTTGCTCTAGCAAGCTCTGATATTCTTTGCCTGTTGTTATTTGCTTGGCCTTCCTTTACAGGACAAGTCATACCAGAGGTCCCGCCAAGACCCCGTCTGAGCTGCCGTTGCTTCAAAACCACAGCTTTCCAGCCTGGCACCTGGGCCTTCTTCTGGGGTCCCCTTTTTTTTTGGCCTCCTTGGTGGAACCAGACCATTCCTTTTTGTCCGCTTATGCTGTCCTTTTGGTTACAATGTTGTATTGTTCTGTGCAAACCTGTTGTGAGTCATAAGAAGAAGAATCAGAGCTTGGAACCATATATAGGCTCTTGTGAATCTTGTCTGAGCCTGCCTCAGAGACCAGGGAGATTGATGATCTCAGCAGATTGTTATCCACCGCGATGAACTGAGCTGAAGGTCCCCAATCACAAAAGCTGAAGTTCTCCCACTAAGTCAATGTTGGGTCCTGGCAGTATCCTCTCTGGGTTTCCACTGGGTGGGGAGTCCAGACTGATGGGTCTGTGTTCAGAGGTGGCCAAGTGTCATTTCGGGGGGCTCAAGACATGAGATATACTAATGTTCTATTTTGACCAACCATCACCACTTCTGTTCGGAATCCTCTAAATGTAAATTCTCTCTTCTCCCAGAAAACAAAAATGTCTGCTTCCTGTATGTACTCTCCTCACAATCTCAAGTCTTATTCCCCGCAACTTTGCCAATGATGATTTGGGTCTTCAGGGCCCACTCTGGACAACCTGATTTGACAAAATCGTTCATTTGAGAGGCAGGCATGTAACACACAAGATATTGGGTCAAGGCTCCCATCTAGTTCTTTGTTCATTTTGTATATGCTTAGTTAAAATACTACTTCTCATTTCCCATAAACGGCTTGCTGCCATTCACCCAGAATGACCCCTTTACTCCTTTTTTTCTTATTATAATCACTATACTAATTATTATCCTTGTTAAGTGAGAACATAGCCTATGCCACTCCTCTCTGTGCTTCTGACCGCAGGATGTGCCATCCATCCCTGGACCCCATGGCAAATCCTTCTGGGAAATTCAGATTTCAACAAATGAAATGAATCACCAAGACTGGAAATTCCAACTCCTGGGTGAGCTCCAAAAGGCGGCGACTTTAATTGTTCGGGCACACGACTTGGAGGATTTACTATTTATGCCACAAATTAGAACAATGTTCCCTTTATTGGAAACTGCATAAATAAGAAAGCCTGTAAGAAACCTATCTCTAATTTGGGGGAAATTGACTCATAATACAATTTATGTGGAAGATGGAATATGGATCCGTCTGAGCCTATTGTTGGCATAGTGATTTTCGTGCCATTGCTGTAGATTTCTAGTTGGCAGGAGGTAGTGGTATTTGTGTTACTGTTTACACCTTTTGGTCCATAAAGTAAGACAGAACAGTCTCTGAAAGGCCTTAAGGAAGAAGCTGTTTGGCATTAAGGCTGATCCTCATGGCTAAGGGGATTAGTTCTCTTGGGCAATAGGGGTTCCTGTTTGGAAGCACCCTATAGTGACCCTTAACATGTTCTTGTTTGTTGTGTTTGTCTTCATAGTGGTCATAGTGCTGGTCCACTGCGTTCTAGCCAGAGTCTTACAAGCATCTATACAGATGTTCTCTCATCACATGCATGGTCAAGATCTTCCAATACAGTTGCCTGTGAAGATGACTAGACCATGTTCAGCAGTGAAGTGTGGGATCTCTGGTCTTCTCTGACTGGGCCAACCTCTCCCAAGGCCCAAAATGGGGACAGACACGTGGAAGACATGAACGGGCAGTGCCATGACCATACATAACAATAGGTCTCAGGGGGTCAAGCCTCTGCCTTCGGCTCAAGTTATGATCTCAGTGTGCTGGGATTGAGCCCCACATCAGGCTCTCTGCTCAGTGGGGAGCCTGCTTCCCTATCTCTCTGCCTGACTCTCTGCCTACTTGTGATCTCTCTGTCAGATAAATTAATAAAATCTTAAATAAAATAATAGGTTTCTTGCCTGAAGTGTGTAGCCCAGGAAATCAACCCATTATCTACAGTTTTCTCCTTGGAAAGCATCAGAATACAATCTGGGCCATCCGGCCTATAAAGTGTACCAATAACCTCTGTAGCAATTGTCCTCAAATGACCAGGAAATGGTTTGTGACTGAGTCTGTGCCTGATTTCTTTCCCTATACGCACCTGAGGCCCAGCAGATACAATAGCCCTGACAAAGACATGGGATGTCATGCTTCTAGACCACCGGCTACAGCTTTCTTATGCCCAGAGGCTCTAATTGGGGCATCCCTGAATCTTGAATCTCTGCCGAAATGCAAGTGATAGTGGCTGACTCCCCAGGCATGGAGCTGGGCTAAGTCAGGGGTACTAGGCCCACCCTGCTCTAAGGGAACCCTGCGAAGTCTGGTTCTGGCTCAGGTACTACCCACACTGGTGTTTTCCTGACTTGGGTGGCTCTGGACACGTACAACTCCCACTCGATTTCAACTTCCAAGATTGCTCCAGCAAGGGTCTGCTTCCAGAAGTTCCCTTCCCTTTTTCTTCAGCTTTAGAAATATGAAGACTGAGGCATGACACAACCATGTGGAGTTGCTGAATAAGATTCTGGATGTCTGGGACATAGTGCGGGCAAAAGTTTAGATTTGAAGTGGGGCCATGAATTCCGAATGTTTGGAACTGATGAGCATAGAGTTTCCCTGAATGCAAGAGAAAGTAGGAAAATAATTCTGGAGAACCTTGGTGAGTATCCTGGGGAGGAAGTTGGCAGGTTGTTGGTATGGAAGGGCCCCTCTAAGAGAAGAAGGAACAAGTCCCCTGCCCTGTAAGGAAATAATGGAGAAAGTCTGTAGAGACATGATCTGGGGAGACGCTTTGCAAAGGAGTGGGAAATTTGCCCACTCAGAGCCAGTGCAGCCCCTGTTCACTCTCGGCCAGGCCTTAGGCCAAGCTGTTTGTACACTTGCTCAGATCAACAAGTGGTAAGACACTGAAGGTCACAGGTTTAATTTATTAAGCCACCAAAGCACCAATTCAGGTGGCCATTTTCCCAGTGCGTGCATAGTAACTGGTCCGCCAGTGTTGGTCAGTAAATGAAATCTAATTCTTGGCAGAGCCATCCTATGACAGTTGGCTTGGAATGTCCCAGGTTCTCAGCAGTTGAGCAGACCACTCACTGGCCACTAAGTGTGGTCAGCTGGTCCCTAGGAAGGCTCCATGTGAGATAGCTGGTAATATGAAGACTGACGGAGGATGGCCATGGTGGGTTTTTTCCACAGGCACTTCAGAGGGGCTTCTCTTGGAGGTAACTGTCTTGGGGTTCGGGTCATGGGTGGAAACCTAGAGGTGGGGGGCTGAGTGAGCATGTGGACTTTTCTGTTGGCTCAGGCACCTCCTCCAGCAGGAGTGTCCAAGAAAGAGACTTGGCTGTGGGCGTCAAGGCATGATCTCACATGCTCCAGGAAGGTGACTTGTGTTCAGGGATCTCTCTCCCCAGGGAACCAACTCTATTCCTGTCCTGGACCCATCCTCATCTGTATGGTAACTCCTAGCATGTCAATTTATCTCTGTACATTTCAGGGCCCTCACTCTAGAATATGGCTTACAACCCCTTTCTGTCCCCCCACACCTCAAAAGGGCCCACATGGGGATTACAGGAGATGGTCAAAGGTGTCATCCACGAGCTGTGAAACAGCTGCATTTCTCCAATGCCTCCATGAAATGAAGGTATGTGCCCACAGGACCTACCTGTCCGGTGTTCTTAGTGCACCCCCAACTGCAAAACCTCCACAAGCCCAACTTGGATTCAGGAGGCTCTACTGAGCAGGCAGCAGATGAATAATGAGATGAAAGGATTGAACTAGGAATAGGTTATCACCCATTTCCCTGGGTTCTTCTGCCAGCAGGATGTCCACAGTTCTCTCTATTATGATGTATTTCTCAGGATCTTGCCTCAAGGATTAAGAAGAAATGTTCACCCGAGGTGAAGAATATCAACTGGCCTGAAGCAGTGATTCGCGAAACATCACATCTGGCCAAACAACGGGAGGCCCCCTATGGATGGCCCACTTGAAGGTACTGTGGAAACACACTCTTTAGGTTCATTTCAGAATAATGAGTCTATTTTCATCAGTGACCCATATTTAAGACAAAACTATGAGATGTTCAGCTACATTCCTCTCTCCTGTATGCAATGGTGGATGATCAAGTCAATCGGTAGTGCCTCTAACTCTAGACATCAAGATACACTCCACCTCCAGAATGGGCTCCTGTTGAACAGTAAACAAAATCTCTAGCCAACGTGTGGACCGTTAGTTGTTTTTTTCCTCTTTTGCCTACATTCTTTGTTTTTCTTATGTTCAATTAGCCACCATAGATTACATGTTTAGTTTCTGATGCAGTGTTCAGTGACTCATTGTTTGCATAGAACACCCAGTGCTCCTCACCACATGTGTCCCCCTTAATACCCATCGCCCGATACCCCCTCTGCTCCCCTCCCCTCACCCTTCTGTAACCCTCAGTTTTTTGCAGGAATCCAGAGTCTCTCATGGCTTGTCTTCCTCTCTGATTTTTTTCCCATTCAGTTTTCCCTCCCTCCCCCTATGGTCCTCTGCACTATTCCTTGTTTTTTTTTTTTTTTTTTTTTTTTTTTTTTTTCCTTTTTTAAAGTTTTTCTGTGTTGTTAGTCATCATACAATATGTCATTAATTTTTGATGCAGCATTCCAAGATTTGTTGCTTATGTATAACACCCAGTGCTCCATACAATACGTGCCTTCCTTACTACTCACCACCAGGCTCATGCATCCCCCACCCCTCCCCTCCAAAACCATCAGTTTGATTCTCAGGGTCCACAGTCTTTTTTTGATCCTTTACATGAACAGAACAAAATCATGTAGTATCCATCTATGTGCCAGAACACACACTGAACCCTACCTTTTGGGGAGTATTTAAAAAAACTTCATTTAGATAAGTATCGATTTTATGTATTTCCCTCCACTGGTCCACTCATACAGAAATGCTGTGTTAAAAAAACAGTGATTCGTTTCTCATAATTACTCACGAAGAGCCTGTTTTTCCAACACACAGTGACCGAGAAATTGGTCAGTGAATTCACAAAGGTTGAGAGATAACAAAGTACCTAGCCTTAGCTACACACAGAGAGAAAGCAGATCAAATACATAGATGGTGAGAGAATGACATAATTTGATTAGTATGTGCTTAGAGAAATATGACTTTGGAAAATGGAATTGGTGTTAACACTGCTTTTGATTTCATCTGGGACCCATGTTAAACTTTGTTCTAGAAATGTCTGATGACTCAGGACGGTAAAAATGGATAGGGATGGTGTTTTCAATCAAGAATGGGACCTCTATTTATTCTCAATATGTGTTTCTTTTCCCCTCTTCACCCTAAAGTTGGGCTAGTGACTCTATGGGGGGGTGCAGGTCACCTCCCCTCATTTCATTTCCTTTCAAAAACAGAGGGATAATGTGTGAGGCCAGAGTTCAACTTTGGAAAGGAAGTCTTTCCTCTCATGTGCCACCCTTGTCTGTGACTAGGCACCTGTCTGGACAGAATGAGTTGGCCACTGTGCAGCTCGAGTGACTCTGAAAGGTCTATGATGACACCATCACCATGGCGACGAGAGAGACACCTCTGCTGTGCTGTCCAAAGGTCCCTCTTTGGGCTGAGTGAGTCATTGAGACACGTACAACTCTCAAGGATGGAAACAGGATTGGAAATATTTTGTGTGGCTGCTGTTGTGATATGTTCTTACAGATCTCCGGACTGCTGTTTGCTGCTAACCAGATAGTTCACTCTTCCTCCAAATATTTTCTCATCAATGATAATTTTCTCTCTCCAACTTGTCATTCGTAGTTATACAAATGTTTTATAGTTTAGTTTTATCCCTTGATTTCTATTTTTGGTTATTCTACCAAGCTAGCTGCCTTTTGTCCTTCGTTGTGAAAACTGTACTCCTCCCTGTGATATCCTGCACCAAACCCTTGACACACTAGGTTCCCCTAGGGGAGAAAATACGGCAATGTCTATTTTCATTTCTGTCCAAAATTATATATTCCAATATATGTTCAATATATATATTCGCGATAAGCACCTCCTGAAGCCAACTTGAAAATAGGACCGGCTCCTTCTCCCCTGAACTGTGAACAGGCCTAATATGGGGAAATTCATCAATTCAATTAAAGGGGCCCACTGCCTCCAAACACCTCCCCCCCCCCCCCCCCGGCCCAGCTCAGCCTGAGAAGCCTCAAGTGCCTGCCTTTGGGGACCCAGCGGGATTGCCCACAGGAAGGACGCATGGATGAGCCTGAAAGTCCCACCCTCTGCCAGAGGAGAGAAAGTTTGTCATTTACCCGGGCGCTGGGCTGTCACCACTCCGGGTTCCTTCCTCACCCGGCTCCGGGCGTTGAGCCCCCAGCCTGCGGGGAAGCGGCTGGACCTGGAAGCCCCGATTGGGGGCAGGAATCGTTTGGCGGCAGCTCGGCCGCCCCGCTCCCCCTCCGGAGCCCTTCTACCTGGCCCTGCCGCCTCGACCCTTACCTGAGGGGGTCTCGGCCACTTGCAAACTCTGCTAGCGGAGCCCAGCAGGCGCCAGGGTCTCCCTCGGCGACTCGCGCGTCCCGCTTGGCTCGCCCGCTCCGTGGGCGCCTTCCCCGCTGCCAGCCGCTGCAGTGGCATCCAGCAAAGCCGACTCGGGATCGCCTTTCTCGCCACCAAGCCTGCTCAGCGCCGGGTCCGGGGCGGGGGGGGGGGCTGCTCTTCGGGGCTGGCGCAGGGGGCCACCCTGCGCGTGGCCAACGGGAAAGTGCAAGAGTGTGCGTCCTGGATTGCAGCAGCGGCGACAGCGGCGGCCGAGGACTAGGAGGCGGTGGCGACGCCAGCCGGCGAGCCGGGGAGGCGGGCGGCGGCGCGAAGTGGAAGCCCGGTTCCCGCGAGCCTGGCGCCCGGGCGGGCGGCACTGCGGGTGCCCTGCGCCGGGACGAGGCCCCGAGCGCGCGCGGCCACCGGGTCGGGGGATGGCGAGGCCGGGGCACGGCGGGCGCGGGCGGCGGCTGGGCGCCGGGCGCCGGGCTCCGGCCGCTGTGCCTCGCGCTCGCCGCCTCGCGCGCTGCCTCGCTTGCTGCCCGGACTTCCCGTCTCCCGCCCGAGCTCCCCCCGCGCCGCCGCCGCCGCCGCCAGCAGCATGCCTCAACGGGGCGAGCGCTGCCCCCGCTTAACTCCTTACGTGCCACCTGGCCCTCCCGCAGCCGTCCGCGGAGCCAGGCAACTCAGCCCCAGGCAGGCCTCCCGGCCTCGCTTTGCTTGTCTCTAAAATGGGCTCGCGGCCCGGCTCTGGGGAGTCGGGTAGAGAATTAACGGAACGGATTAGTGATGCGAAGTGCCATGCGGCGGGCATTAAGGAAGTGCTCGATAAATGGCAGAGGATTGGCTGCTTCTGCTGCTGCTGCTGCTGCTGCTGCTGTGCTGGGTTAGCAGGTTACCTTGTAGAGTAAACACCCTGAAAAGGGCGGTTTGGTTTGCTGGTGTTTACTTTGTTCTTTTTAACTGGAAATAGGTTTAAGCTGTGTGACCCTGGGCTAGTCATTTACCCTCTCTGAGCCTGTTGCAGAAGATTCCCTCTGCACTGTGTGACCTTGGGTCTCAGCACCCCCTCTGAACCTCTTGTAGTAGCCTCATCTGTAAAGTGGGGGATGATCGATGTGGCTCACCTTCAAAGGACCTCCTGCAAATCTCTGGAAAGGGAGCTGCTCTCAAGAGAACCACCATGGAGCCAATCTCCTAAATGCCAGGCACCTGGCCAGGGTAGTTCCAAACACATCACCTCATTAAGTTATGGAAACAACCCTAAGAGGCAACTTGTTTCTTTTCTTTCTTTCTTTCTTTTTTTTTTTTTTTTAAGATTTTTTATTTCTTCATGTAACAGAGAGAGAGATCACAAGTAGGCAGAGAGGCAGGCGGGTGGGGGGTGGGGGAGCAGACTCCCCGCTATGCAGAGAGCCCCATGTGGGGCTCCATCCCAGGAGATCATGACCTGAGCAGAAGCCAGAGGATTAACCCGCTGAGCCACCCAGGCCTCCCGAGGCAACTTGTTTCAACTCCCCTTCGCAGGTGAGAGATTTGGCGCCCCAGGATGTTAAGTTCACCCAAGTTAGCACGCTTACAGAGGATTGGAGCTGGACCCAAGGACCTTCTGACTCCCAAACCAGTACCGTTAAGCTGGGGATTGAAGGAGAAGCTCTAATGTGGGCCAACCTTTGTTGAGGCTAGCAACCAGAATTTGCATCTGCATTTCTTTAATTAGAACATGTTGTATTTCCAATTATAAAATTAATTCTGGTCTAATGTAGGTATTTCAGAAAATACTAAAATATAGGAAGGAAAGCAAATCAACCCTATTCCTACCACCCCAGGAGGTAATAATGAAGATCTTGATGTAGTTCCCCCACTCTTTTTTTCTATACCCACATGTAAAGGCAGTTCGCATAAGGCGAATAATCCCAAGCACACCACCATTCCGTATCAGGAGATAGGAAGGGTCTGGCAGATGCAATTCATGAACCCCTTGCTGAGGCTGGACCCCCCAGGTGCCCCCAGCTTCAACAAACCCAGATGACAGTTACCCTACCACTAGTCCAATAGAAACCTTACCAGGTTGGGGATTTGTGCATTTCACCCAGTTACCATTGGACAAACCCTGCTCTGATGCTTTCCCTTCTCCCACTGTTCCTGTGTCTTTTAGAAGACCAAATCATTCCTTTGCCTGGAGTACAGAGACTACAGATGTCACACACACCTTCCAGGCTGCCCAACCCCATCAGGAACAAAGCATTCCCAGAGTGAAGTCCCCAGGAGGACCGAGGCAGTGCTACGGCTTAAAGGTGCAAGCAATCTGGGTTCAAATCTGTGCTCTGTCTCAAGCAGCTGTCACCTCTCTGAGTCTGTTTCACATCTATAACATGGGGCAGAAAGAACACCAACCCTCTGGAGTCGTGAGGCTTACACAAGACGAAGACCAGTAAATACTCAACTCATAGCAGCTATTGCTTTTCATTAGGGAGGAGAAGTGATCTGAATAACACTAATACTGATTGTCAACAACTGTTGAGTCCTTGCAAAGTGCAGGCACAATTCCCATTAATGCCTAACAACAACTTCAGGTGATCGGTATTAGGACTTAGTCCATTGAGAGATGGGGAAACTGAGGCCCAGAGAGATGAAATCCTCTGTCAGAGGGTACATAGTAAGCTCACAGTAGAGGTTGGGTTAGATCCCAGCTCTTCTGGCCCCTGCGGCCCAATCACCAGCACAATTCCAAATGGCAGACTTGGTACCTTTCCCATGTCCTCCTCGTCCCTCCCCAGCTCAGAACCCTCTTGCTCTGTCTGGGGGACAAACCTCCTCCTGGGAGTGATCTGAGTGATCTAGGGACTGACACCTGGCTATGGAGCCCCCTGCAAGGTGCTGGGGATCTGAGAACAGAGCTATTAATCTCCAGCAGCCAACGCCAATCCCCAACGCCCCCTCAGGCATAGGCACTGGGCTCATGGAGAAATGGAAAAAGCCCCAGGCTGGGACTCAAGCAGGTGAAGTTCAAATGTTAGGCAAGTGTCCTGGATTGATCACTCCCCATTTTCATCAGCCACAAAAGGACGAATAATGTTTTCCCTGCCTACTTCCTAGGGTTGTTGGGAAAATTATGGATTGGAAAACACCTTGAGGGTAGAACCATGTAAAAATACACAGCTGTGATGTTAGAGTCATCACAGGCATCACCATACAAGCAGTACAACAGAGCATCGTGACATTCTGTAGCCGTGGAAACTGGGGGCTCTGGAGACAGGATTGTTTTCCTCCATATAATGTCCACCATGTGGAGGGAGGGGGCTGATTCTGCTTTTTCTTCCCTTGCCTAATTCTTGGGGTTGCCAGGGCACCATCCAAACACTGTGTAACCCCCTTGCTGGTCTCTGAAACCAAGAGATTGAGATTCGCTATAGAGAGTAAGGAGTAGGGGCTCCTGGGTGGCTCAGTGGGTTAAGCCTCTGTCTTCAGCTCAGGTCATGATCTCAAGGTCCTGGGATTGGGCTCACTGCTGGCCAGGGAGCCTGCTTCCCCCTCTCTCTGCCTGCCTCTCTGCCTACTTGTGATCTGTCTGTCAAATAAATAAATTTTTTTAAAGATTTTATTTATTTATTTGTCAGAGAGAGAGAGAGAGCACACAAGCAGGAAGAGGCAGAGAGAGAAGCAGGCTCCCTGCCGAGCAAGGAGCCCGATGCAGGACTCGATCCCAGGACCTTGGGATCATGACCTGAGCCGAAGGCAGTGGCTTAACCAACTGAGACACATAGGTGTCCTGAAATAAATACATAAAATCTTAAAAAAAAAAAAAAATAAGGAGTAAAGTTTTAGGATTTTTGTCTAAACCGCACACACAGTCAGTTCGGGCAGAATGAGACAGTCCATTTCCTCTAGGCCTGATCATTGGACAAACTCTAATTTTTGCTAAGGTCCTGCTCTGAGCGGGTCCTTGGCCTGGCCCTCTTTTGGGTATCAGGTTTCTGAGCCTCTTCCTCTCTCTGCTCTTGCTACTTCAGCACAGAATCTTACTGTTTCTTGGCCCAAGTCTGCTGCAGGACTCACGGAGGAGAGTGAAGAAACAAAGCCATCTTTGAAATCAATTATAAAGACCAAAACAATGATGTAAGAGAGCTTCTGTGAGTAAGATGATGTAACACCTCCAAGCTATGTTCATAGAACAAGTCACTAACCAGTACATCCCTGTCTTTGAACCACAGCGTCTAAAAATAGTATTTGCTGTAATTTCCTGAGTAGCTGATATAAATGGAAAGAGTGTTAGAGTAGTGAGTGAGCTGTGTTGGGTGGTAACTAACTCCCCTTTGATGGTAGTTTTCTTTTTCTTTTTTAGGATGTCGTTTATTTTTTTTATTTGACACAGAGAGAACACAAGCAGGAGGAGCATCAGAGTGAGAGGGAGAAGCAGGCTCCCTGAGAAGCCGGAAGGCCAACACTGGGGCTTGGTGTGGGGAGTCCCGGCTCATGACCTGAGCCAAAGGAGTCTGCCAGGAATCTCTCTCTGCTCCCCAGCCCCTCCATTCAGAATCCTCCTATGATTTCCGCCACGTCCCCCCTCCCCCGCCCCAGCCCCACTCTTCTGATGGGGGCTGGTCTGCCATGCAGAACCCCAGAGTCCAAGGGCGTGTCTTTCAACCATTCCTCTGTCCCTGGCACTCACTGAACACAGCGCTCTGCACACAGTAGGCTGTGTTAGTCTGCTTGGGCTTCTGTAACAAAAACACTGAAGACTGGGTGGCCTATAAGCAACGGAAATTTATTTCCCACAGTATAGGGGGCCGGGAAGTGCAAGACCAAGGTGCCAACAGATTCGGTGTCTGGTGAGAGCGCACCTCCTGGTTTGCAGACAGCCATTTTCTTGCTGTGTCCTCTTAGGGTGGACGGGACTGAGGGATTTCTCTTCAGGTCTCATTTGTAAGGGCAAGGATCCTATTCATAGGGCTTCCACCCAGGTAACCTATTCACCTTACAAAGGCCTCACCTCCTCCTACTATCACCTTAGGGGTGAGGTTTTAATGTACGAATTTTGGAGGGACACATTCGGTCTAGAGCACAGGTGCTCTGAAAGAAATGAATGAATTAATAAAACTGTCCAGTATTGCCACAGATATATACAGGTGAAAAGAAAATCTGGTGTGATCCGGAGAGTTCACTCATTAAAAATTCAGTAAAAGAGGCAAAGGTATGTAAAAGTAGAAGAATGTGTACTGCAGTACCTTTTAATGGCAGAACGCCAGAAAGAATCCAAATGCCCAACAAGCGAGAGAACAGAGGGACCAATTCCGGTATATTCTTAAAGGGAAGGTACCACACGGCCGTGAAAAGTAATGAACTAGAACTCTATGCATCAGCTTGGATAAATCTCAGAAATTAGAGCATTGAGTAAAAAAACCAAAAAGCTGGCTGCAAGATAATAAATAAGCTAATTGCAAAAGGACACATACATAATACTAGTTAATAAAATTCAGAACTATGGAAAACAATTCAGTATATTTTTATGAGCACCTACATGTACAGTTAAAGCAGAGAAACTGTGAATACCAAGTTCAGGAGAGAGTTTATGGCTGTGGGGGGAGAAAGGGGGCAGCAAAGATCCCAGAGCACTTTCATTGTGTCTTTAATGTTCTACTTCTGATGCCATTTGGTGGATACGTAGAAGTTTTATTGTTTTTTTTTTGGATTTTCTATTGTATGCCTGAAATATTTTATTTTATTTTTTATTTTTATTATTTTTTAAGATTTTATTTATTTATTTGATGGAGAGATCACAAGTAGGTGAGGAGGCAGGCAGGGGGTGGGGGGAAGGAGCAGGCTCCCTGCCGAGCAGAGAGGCCCATGCGGGGCTCGATCCCAGGACCCTGAGATCATGACCTGAGCTGAAGGCAGAGCCTTAACCCACTGAGTCACCTAGGTGCCCCTGTATGCCTGAAATATTTTATTAAAGAAAAAAAACCCAAGCTAGCTGTTGAGTGAAGGCCTAATTCCTATCTCCATTCAGATATTCGCTATGTGTCTCGAACAAGCGATTTAATCTCTGAGCTTCGGTTTCCTCAACATTACAATAGGGATAATAAATCTTGGAAGAATTAAGTGACATCATGGGTGTAAATTGCTTAAAGCAATGGAAGTATTCAACAAATGGTAACTATTCATATCATAATTAATTATCAACAGCAGTTAGTTTCAAATTATTTGAAAACTGGAGACATCCAAGAAGATCAGCCATTTTAAAAAAGATTTTATTGTTGAGTAATCTCTACACCCAACATGGGGCTTGAACTTAAAACCCTGAGATCAAGAGTCACATGCTGCACCGACTGAGCCAGCCATGTACATCCAAGATCAACCACTTCTAACCTGTCTTCACAGATGACACCCTAAGACTTGAGAGGTTGGGAAGCTGTCTGAGGTCATGGGGGGCATGGGAGGCAGCACTGAGGATGGGAGGTGTGCAGAGGACCCCCCTCTGGGTAAGGTGCTGAGCAGGTCTCTGTTCCAAAGTGCTTCCCTCAAAACCTCACTTCCTTCTAGGGAACCAACAATGGTCACATGGGGACCTACTAAAACAGGGACACAGGTCCCAGAGGTACCCGGACAGGTTCTAATGTGGCTTCCTAATCCCAAGGCCTATTTATGTCACCATGAAAGAGATGGAGAAGAATAATGTCACAAGGGCATCCCTTTCTATTTTATATAACTATATTTTTTAATATTTTAATTATTTATTTGTCACAGAGATATCACAAGTAGGCAGAGAGGCAGGCAGAAAGAAAGGGGGAAGCAGGCTCCCCACTGAGCAGAGAGCCTGATTCGGTGCTCCACCCCAGGATCCTGAGATCACGACCCAAGCCAAAGGCAGAGGTCCAACCCACTGAGCCACCCAGTTGCCCCCTATTTTGTATTTTTTTTAGTAAAAATCTGATGCCTAACACACAGAGGCATATATCTTCACAAAAATACACAAATTCAAATACAGTTTTTTAATAGCCCCAAACTGGAGACAACACAAATGTCTATCAGTGGGAGAATGGACAGCGTTGCACTCTTTCTGCAGGATAATACTCTCCGGCAGAGATTGAACACACTACTGCTATCGGGACCACACAGACGAATGTCCCAAACAGTGTGGATGAAACAAACCAGACCCAAAGCTTTTACTTGCTGATATTTACATGAAGTTCAGCACTGGCAAAACTAACCAGGAGGCTAGATGTCAGAGTAGTGGTTGTGCTTCAGTGAGAGGTTGGAAGTGGGCTGGGGGGGCCATCCGGGAATGGATAGTGTTGTGTTGGTTGGTCTGGGTCTTGGTTCCCAGGGTGTGTTCTTCGTGAGAATGCATAAGCTATACTCTTATTGCTTGTACACTTATGGCCATATATTACACTTCAATTAAAATATTGTTTAATATAAAAAAAACTTGCCAATTGCAGTATTTTAACCACTATTAGTTACTGATTGTTTATGCGACATCACGGATGGAGTCATATGATATAGAGGGCAATTGTGGGCCTCTCAGTTAGCAACTTCTCCGAAGCCTTGACCTTGAACGGTACCAGCTGAAACCAGCTTTCGTTTCAGGCTCACTGAAAGGGGGGATTGTCTACTGAGGACCCAGCCAGGTGGAGACAAGGGCCATTACTCAGGACATCTGATCCAGAGAGACAGGCAAATTATCTGATTTGGCAGTTTCCTGGGATCAGATGTCCCAGATATTGGTCAAACTGCCATGGAGACACCACACATCCCAGCCAAAATACCCACCAGGTGGACCCTTCTCCTGGAGCCCTAATTGTGGGCGGAGCGCAGAGAGAGGCCTGTGCCACCCCGGGGTTTCCTTTCTGCAAGAGGAGCCAAAGGATCTCTTCCAGAATCTGCAGAGGCGCCAGAAAGGTAAGGCCGATCTGGTCCCAGCGGCGCTCCAGGCCTGTCCCCTCCAAGGACCCAGCTCTGAGCCTTTGGGCAAAGACGATCTCATTCAATCTAGCAGCCCTAGGAAAGAAGTAGCATCACAACTCCCATTTTGGGTGGAGGAAACAGGCTGGGAGGGGTTGAATGAGTCTCCCAGGACTGAACACCAGGGGCGCTATTCCCCATTTCTTTTTTCTTTTCTTTTTTTTTTTTTTTAAGATTTTATTTATTTATTTGACAGAGAGAAATCACAAGTAGATGGAGAGGCAGGCAGAGAGAGAGAGGGAAGCAGGCTCCCCGCCGAGCAGAGAGCCCGACGCGGGACTCGATCCCAGGACCCCGAGATTATGACCTGAGCCGAAGGCAGCGGCTTAACCCACTGAGCCACCCAGGCGCCCTATTCCCCATTTCTTATCCAAGTTACTGGCCCATCTGGCATCCCTATGAGCTTCACTTCCACTGGATGCTCAAGGAGTTCAGGTCCCCCGCCATGCAGGCTCACAGGTGCAATTCAAAGTGCAGGGGTTCCATGGAGGAAACTGCTGCAGAGGTAGAAGACAGAGAAAGCAAGGTCGGACAGGAAGAGCCTTCAAACTGAATACAGGTCTGCCCTCTGGGAAAGGCCACGGGAAGGAAGGCGGTCTGTGCCGGGAGAGCCCCATACCACAGCTCAGCTCAGAGGCAAGAACATTATCCTGAGTGTACCCTGACTTCCATGGGAAAGTCATATTCAATTATATACTGACACACCTCTCACTGACAGGAGCAGTACCGAGCAGAGACTTTTATTTTTTTTTGAGATTATTTATTTATGAGAGAGAGAGAGCGAGATCGAGAGCGCACACATGCATGAGCAGGGAGAAGGGGCAGAGGGAGAGAGAAGCAGAATCCCCGTTCAGCAGAGAGCCCAATGTGGGGCTCGATGCTAGGACCTGGAATCATGATCTGAGCCGAAGGCAGACTCTTAATCAACTGGGCTACCCAGGTGCCCCTGGATGGATTTTTTTTTTTTTTTTAAGATTTTGTTTGAAATAATCTCTATACCTAATGTGGGACTTGAACCCACAACCCCGAGATCAAGAGTTGCACATTCTACCAACTGAGCCAGCCAGGTGCCCAGAGTAAAGACTGTCTTAAAACACTGTTGCTTATGTATCCAGTTATCTGTGCCCCAAGCCTACCCATGGAGCCAAAAGCCCTGTCTTATTTGTCAGGTAGTACCAGCACAGAGTAAGGCGTTCACACATTATAGGGACTAATAAATGCACATTTCTGAGCCTGAACTGGAGGCATAGCCATGGGACCACGTGCCACATTCATTAGTTGATTTAATTCCTGATGTGAGAAACAAAGGCAGAGGAAAAATTATTAATTTTCCTTACTACCTACAGCCCATTGACAAGCCCTTGAACCAAGAACTTCCTCTAGGAACTCAGCTGCCTTGATGTTAACACTTTGCTAAGGGCAAAAGGCAATCCTAGCTCAACTCCACCCTCCCCTACTGCCTAGGATCCTGTAAGTCAACTTTAACATATAAAAATTCCTTTGGAAGTTTCCTGTATCTCTTAACCTCCCAAGATAGGTCTTGGCAATCACCCCACAAGCCTGTGGTTGACTGATAAACATGGTCTCATGGCTAAGGTTTTATTAGACAATAATAAATGACCTTTTCCAACAATAGCTAGCCTCTTCAAGGTCCTAGAAACCTTGTTCCCAAATTCCTTAAAAGGTTTACTCTAACCTATCCCCTTCCCAACTTGAAAGTGCATAATGGGCCACTCCTCACGACCCCAGGGCAGCTCTTACTCCCCAGAGGTCCTGTCTCTGTGCTTTAATGAAACCACCTTTTTGCACTAAAGATCTCTCAAGAATTCTTTTTGGTACACTGAAAAGAAACTTTAAAAAAAGGAGAAGAGAAAAGAAAAGAAAGAAAAGGAAAGGAAAAAAAAAGAAAGAAAGAATTTGTTTTTGGCCATGGGCTTTGAACCTTAACGCTTTTCCTCCATCAGTCCCCACCACAGCCCCATGTAGACAGTACTGTTGCCATCTTCCCAATGGAGAAATAAGGCCCACCAGGGTGAGACAACCTTCCGGAAATCATGCACTGGGAGGTTTCAGGCTGGGGTCGTCCAGGCTCCATGCTGGGGTTTTTCCGGCAGGACATGTAGCTGTCAGGCACGGCAAACAGGTCAGTCCAAAATGCAGCCCGATGTCCTCATTCTCCCTGGAGATGCCCGCCCAGACTCCAGGGAAATACTCTTGGAAACCAACCTCTTCTGGCGTGTTCCAATTGAAACCCATGAGTATCCTAGGAAGAGAGAGAGCCCGGGGCTTGTGGGTTGAAAGGTTTTACCATGAAGGTCAGGGGATGTCAGCCCGTCCTGGTTACAGAGCTGGTCCAAGAAGCTTGTGTTTTGAATGTTATTTCTTTCCCATGTCTTCCGTGTTCAACCTTTTTCCATGCAAATAAACTCAGGAGCCACAACTGTGCGAATCACAACAGCAATTTTTGCGGATCTCCTACTAGGGGTGAGTCTGGGGTCTGCTGGTCTGGGACCCATCACATCCACGTCGGCCTTGCAAACCCACAGCCGCCATGCACCGTGGGTATTCCTACTTCCATTTTTGAGGTGCGCAAACAGGCTTAGGGAAATGAAGTAACCTGCCCACTGCTGGAACGTGGCACAGAGAAGACCTGGATCCAGCCAGGTCAAGTTCTGAGCATAAGACAGGGAGAAAGGACACCAGCAGCCTGAACCGGAAGGGCCCTGGAGGCAGCCATTCCTTAAAAGACATATTGGGACAGCCTTGTCCTTGGCCCCCTGCCTCCCATCACCACTCCAAAGTCATCCACAGCAATCTCTTAGAACATACACAGCTCTGACTACACAACCCCCTGCTCAAGACCTCCAAATGGCTTCCTGTTTCCAACAGCTGAAACCCAGACTCCTTCACTTGGCACCCAAGGCCTTCTGCAGCCGGGCCTGAAATCCACTTCCTGCCTCCTTTCCCACAGTTCCAGCCTACCCTCTGTAGCAGACGCTCCCCTGCTCCCCCACACCGCATGCTGGTTCTCCACCTTGCCTTCGAAGACGCTCTCTCTCCTCCCTGGAGTGTTTTTTCTCTCCTTCTGCTTCTCCACCCAGTGAACTCCTGCTCGTCGTTCGATTTCAAATGGTACCTTCTTTTGAGAGGTCTTGGTTTCTAGAAACCTGTGACTTCACTAACATACCAGGGTCGGGAGAGTAGAGTGAAACCAGTTGGGCCAATGGAATCTTCTTCTCTTTATGCCTTAGGACGCAATCAGAGAAGGCAATTCCATACCCTTGATCGAGCCCAAAGAAATGCCTCCCCAAAACCATTTACAGAAGCTGGAAACCTCCCTCCATCCCCTTTTCCCCACACTAATTGTTTTGTTTGCCCAGAAATAGCATAACCCATCTTGGGGAAAGCTGCTTCTTTCCATTCCAATCTTGTGTGTCTGGAGGAAGCCATCCCTGAAGGTGGTAGGGACACCTTGGAGTCTAACTTGGCCAATCTCAGAATCCCAAGGCCCCGACCACAGTGATTGGTCCAGGAATTGGCACATGACCCAAGCTCAGCCAATCAACAAACTTCCCTGGGAGTTTTCTGACTAGTTGGTGGGGAACAATGCTATTTTGTGTGGTCGGAAGGTTCTAATGTTTAGATGTCCAGAGCCACCCGTGATACTGGTTTGAGACCAGTGAGGATGACTAGCTTGAGGGAATGAACCAGTTTGCCGACAATAGACTACACAGAGAGGATGTTGCTGAATTAGTTTCTGGCTTCCAACACTCCTGGAGATTGCTTTCACCCCTGATCTTTCTGCAAATGGGTCTCGGGGGCCCATGAAGTCTTTAGTAGGAGTTCAAGTTCAAGATGGGTTCTGATCTTAAAACCATAGGGTGAATTTTGGTCACTTAACAACTACAGGGTTCTAACAAACAAAATTTAAAACTCATTCTTCAATTACATTAGGTGATAATGCAGTCAATACATATTTATTAAAGACCCGGTATAGACTAGGCACTCTGCTAAGGAGGATCCCAGAGGGAGAGAAAAGTATGGTCCCTGACCACACAGAGCTCAGTCCGCATTACCCTCACTTAGTTATTGAAATTTAAAATAGTTAAAATTAAATAAAATTTGAAGTTCAGTTCATTAGACTCATGTACTACCTTTCAGGTACTCAGCAGTCCCATGGTGCTGGTGGCTACCGTATTAGGCAGCATGGACACAAAACCTCACCCTCAGCACAGAACTTTCCACTGGCCCATGCTGGTCTAGAGCCCTGCCCATCCAAAGTGTTCTTGAAACCAGCCCCATCAGGCTCACTGGAAATGCAGAATCTCAAATACCATCACAGATTTAGTGAGTTGGAATCTGCATTTCAAAGAGATTGTTGTGACTTCCTTAAATTAACATTTGTTAATGGAGCCTGGGGGAGGAGGGTGTTGAGCCACAGTTACCCAAGACAGCAGTGGTGTGAAATAGAGTTCATTGGTTACTCACCTGTCAGGCAGGCAAGGGGTACTCAGCTGCCTGGAGGGGTCTGAGCAGGAAGGGCCAGGCAGAGTGCTGGGGGCCCAGGCCTTCATTATGGTCCATGGGTTCCCAGTCTGAGGCTAGATTGGTCAGTTCTAAACAAAAAGGGTGGGATTCTTGTAAGCCTCGTGGCCCTGGGCGGCAGGAGAGAACGCTCATCACAAGGGCCCTTGGTGGGTCCATGTGAGGAACTTACATTTACTTATGACCACAGGTTGTTCATTTAGGACATGTGGCCATGGAAGAGTCGGCATCAGTTCAAGGCCCCTGAAGGCTGCTGGGCCACACAGAGCAGATGCTGAGACTGAAAAACTACGGAGTAATTGAGCGAAGTGCTCAACACAGACGCCCAGGTGATTCACATGTGCGTTATCCAAAGAAACGCCATCCTAAGAGCCGCTCTGAGTTTAGCCCCTCTGCCTGACGCTGTCACACACACCCTCCCATGAGCAGCAGAGGAGGGTCCCAACCTGGCCTTCAGCCGACTGACCTCCCCGCCAGCCACAAATTCAGCTCTCACAAAGTGGACGGTGGTGCACCCACCTAGTTGATAAATAGGATTCCGGTAAACTAGGACCCCTGGACAAGGTGGGACCCTAGGGGCAATCCCGCCTAGGGATGATTTTCTGGGATCCCTTTCTTCAGGGTAAAACCACTGCAGAGAGCTGGGAGTGAGCAGGCATTTATGCTGTGTTAATAGTTTTATTTTTTTCCCCAGAAAGAGGAAGAAGGCCCTTGCTGTGTGGCATGAGTTCTGCTCGTTCTCATGCTATAAAGGATGTGCCCACCCCTGTGTGGGCTTAGGGGCTCTCAACCATCCCAGCCTGATTGAGAAGCACTCTTTGAAAAACCTGTGTGCGGCACGGCGCGCGCCGCGCGCGCGCACACACACATACACACTTCAACTAATTGGTGGCAACCAACCATAACCAAGAAAAAAGGCAACAAACTATCCATTTAAATTGCAGATTGTGACCTTTATGCTTGAAATCTTTCAAACATCCTGTTTATAGCTTTGGGGTTCTGGCATTCAATAATTCTCCAAATTATTTTTCTCCGTTGGTTGTTTTATTTTTCCCCCAGTTGTCATTATGATGCATTGCATTCTCCCAATTTCTGGGCCTCACCACTTCCCCCTCCCGCCCCCTTCTCCCCAGTTGGTTTCTCCTGAGAGTCCCATAATTTGCAAAGACCAACAGCAGGACTTTCCTTGAATGTTGCCACTTTAATCAGGCCAACCAGCTGCAGGAGCTGCTTTGCAAGGCTTCACCCTGCCCACGCAGAGACCAAGGCAAGGGGGTTTCCGAAAGGCTGGGGGTGGAAAGGAGGGCTTTTTCTCCAAGCTGTGCAATGCCTCTGCCCCCCCCCCACCCCCAAGATCTCTGATGCACTGATCTGTGAGGTCATTCCCGGAAGTGTTAGTCAGTTACGGGGCAGATATTCCAACTGTGTTACAAGTAACTAGGGGTTAAATTCAGAGGAGAGTCTTCCTTATGGGGGATTTCTCAGGACCTTCAAAAACCAGCTCCTTTGGGGGGTGACACGAGGTGGCAGGTTTCCCAAGTTTACTTAATCAGAGTGCACCTGTTTTCCTGGATGGTCTCGTAGATCGCCATCCACCATCCGCTTGTGGGGTGCTGCTTGTCCCAGTTAGTACTGCAGGGAGGGTCCTGAAAACCCAGCCCACAATGACAGGAAGGGAAGTAGGCTCTGCCTCTCTGTAGAATGTGCAGCTGCCTCTGGCTTCCCAGGCAGCACAGTAGGGACTCAGGATCAGAAAGAATGGGTTTGAGCCCTGCTTCCTGGCATCGTTAATATGCCCATTTTAAGTACACAGCTCATCCCCACACTTGTACCTGTTGATCTGGGAGCCTGAGTGGACATGGCTCCTTCTGCCTGCCCATTCTCCTCTCTCTTCTGGAAACAAACCCCTTTTTTCAAGGGGACACACAGATCCTTAGAATTAATTAGCCTGTGGAGGCTCATTGCATGTTTGATTCTTCTCAGAGAGCTGATGTCTGCAACAAAAGTGTTTGATGACTGAATGTGGATCGCTGAGTCATTCCAGCAAAAATAACGAGTAACAACAACAACAACAACAAAAGTATCATGGGCTTCCTGTGTACCAGCCACTGTGCTGCTCCAGTTTCCATTCTCGGACTCACTTAATCCTCAGGACAACTCCATGAAGGGGCTCCTACAATTATTCCTATCTTACAGATGGGAAACTGGAATCGTTTGCCATATGACTCAGAGAGAGCAATCAGAGATGTCAGGCCGGACCTGTCCTCCTTCACATCTGCAATTCTTAAACGCTTGGACTAGACGGATGGAGAAAAGCAGTCAGTATCCAGGAGAGTTACTATTTTTGGAATATTTTCCATATGCCAGGCTCATGGGTTACTCTTTATCAAGTACTTTCTGTAAAGCAGGCTCTGCTCTAAGAACTGTGTACTCATTTAACACTCATAGCGACCCCATAATCTAGGGATCATCCTTGAAGGAAACTGAGGCACGGCAACATCTGTTAACTTGAAAATATAGAAGGTCTTTTACCAGCAAAATGGTTTTTTTTCTGGGAACAGCAGAGAATAGCAAAATAGAGGAACCATAGGCAAGTGTAACCAACAAAGGAGAGAAATGTTTTATGGAGAAAGAGGAAGTTAGTATGGTTGTTTTGAATGAAAGTCCTCTAAGCAAAGCAAGACTTCAGGGTGCTGACAGTTTCTCACTACCTTAGTTGTTAGGGTAGTTGGGTTCTGGTGGGGAATGCAATATACACCCCCCCCACCCCCGGCCCTGCCCTAGCCTATAATTGATTATTTCCTGAATCTTCTGTTGGGAGTCTGCAACTGACAGTTCTTCCTATAATGGATACTTGAACAATACTCTGCCCCCTGCTAGACTCTCCCTTCTAGCCTCCTGACTCCCTTTTAGTGAGGTTTCCTTTGATTACTTTTTATATGTTCAATGTAGGCCCAGGGCTTACACGGCTTCTTGGTGATGGGAACAGGATGTGAACCCAGAACTCTGGAGTCCAGGGTGTGTGCTCTTTCCCATGCTGCTGCCCCAGCAAAGGGCTTTGGTTCCTCTCCTGGAGGGCAATAACAGTTTGAACCAAAAAGCCAGGTCTCGATGGCACTCAGCTCTCTCTGAACATTCTGAGGCTGGAGCATCAACAAGGCTGTGGCGGTGTCCTTACTCCTGCCTTGGCTCTGAGGACATTTAACCTTCTCAGTTCCCCTTACCCTCCTTGGGCCAGCTCCTGCGTGAATCAAGGCTTTCAGACAGGGGAAGGAAAACTACAGACGGGCCAAGAGCCCAGCCTCAGGGGTCCTGCCTGCCAGGCCCGGCTCTTTGAACAGCCCACATCACGTCTGACCACCGCTCAGACACCAGAGTGAAGAAGTTTTATTTAAGGGGCTCTGGAAGGCCCTGGCAGGCTCACCCTGAATTCCCCGCATTCCCCACTGCCTGGGGCGGAAAGAATTTCCAGCCAAACTTGGCAAGCCAGGAAGGACTGTGGTCTGGCTTCTCCCTTTGAAAGGTGCTATGCAGCTCTGGCAGCCCAAGGCATCTTTTTCCTCTCCTACCTCATTGCTAAGAATAAACAGGCCACCTCCACGGCTCCACTCAGGCCCAGCCTGTGCCGAGCTCTCCCTCTGCTGGGTCTAAATGGTCTTTGGCAGTGAGAGTGTGGACAGCGAGCCCGAGAGTCGGGATGTAAATCCAGGATGTGTGGTTCCAGACCTCACTCTTGTACTGTGTTGGAGGAACCACCTACGGGTAGGACAGCAGAGATCTTTTTCTGGAGACCAGACCTGTTTTCTACTCGGAACTGCATTCATGGTGTGGGGAACAGACCCTCAGACCTAGCTGTGGCTGCTGCTGTCAGCATCCTACCTGTATGCCGGGACACTCATCACTGTGTTGCTTGGCAGTAGCTTCTTTTCTTCTTCTTCTTTTTTTTTTTTTTAAGATTTTAAAAAATTTATTTGACAGACAGAGATCACAAGTAGACAGACAGGCAGGCAGAGAGAGGAAGGGAAGCAGGCCCCCTGCTGAGCAGAGAGCCCAGTGCAGGACCCTGGGATCATGACCTGAGCCGAAGGCAGAGGCTTTAACCCACGAGTCACCCAGGCACCCCACGGGTAGTAGCTTCTTAGGCCAACCCGGGTGTCTGGGCCAAAGTGCTAGAGAATTGGCAAATGAGAATAAGTAGGTAAATGTCCCAGGTGCTTGTCCCTGGGGTGGGATAACTCTGTCCACATTATACCCTGTCTGCCCCAGCGCCCCGCCATGGGGCTGCCCACGGCACGCATTTGCTCAGTAACACCTATTTGTTGGTTTCCTTCCCTCCCACCCTTCCTGCTGTTCCCAAGGATCTGCTCCTTCTTCAGCGTCTCTTCTGGGGGACGCTCAAAATAGACGGCCCTCGAGAGTCCTAAAGGGGCTAAAGCTAAGGTGTCTCTTTCTTTAACGAGCAGACTCTTAGCTGTCCAGGCTCCTGAAGGTGCCAGGACGGAGTGGGCGAACAGACTGGTGGCAAGTTCCCATGTCTTCGGTCCATGGCCTTGGAATGCACTGCTTGGGTTTCTTTCCACTTCCACTGCTCTGTCTTCAGGGAGCCTGTGCCAAGCAGAAGTTCATTTGCCCTGAAATCTGTACCGAGCATTGACCATGTGCTAAGCACCACGCTGGGCTCTGGCCACCCAGAGGGGAGCATTTAGCTGAGAAAGTCGCCCAGCAGGAGACCAGTGGACAGCCTTGTCAGAGAAGATTGAGATGCCTAGACTCCATCCCCAGAACCTGATTTGATAAATCAAGGTGTGGCCTGGGCACTGACATGTTTAAAAGCTGCTGAGGTAGTTCTAATTGTTGCCAGTGTAGAGACCCACTTGCCTTAAGGCCTGTTTGCCTGTTCAACCATGGGCTGATGAGGAGGTGAGAATGTTGGCAGGGACTTCTAGGGAGCAGGGTCTCTGGTCTCCGTTGTCTTGCCCACCCTGGGCCATGGGGGTAGAGGAGGGTGCAGAGTCAGGTTTCCTGGTCCTCAAGGTATGTCCACCTTAAAAATAAAAGTCGATCTTTTACCAGCAAAAATGGGTTTACTCAAGAAGAGTAGAGAATTACAATGTGGGACACACTATGGCAAAACCATAGGCAAGTCCAACAAACAAAGGAGAGGAATGTCATTCTGTGGAGAGGAAGTTGGAAGACATCACTTTGAACAAAAATCCCTTAGAGAAAAGCAACAGTTCAGAGTGATGACGGGTCCTCATGGGCAGACTTGTGGAAACCGTTGACTTCTCCTTGGCGATGGATGTACATCTCTCCCCTGTTGGGGCCTGTAATTGATGATACCTCTTGACCATACTTCCGTTGGGGTCTGTAGTTGACAGTTCTTTCTGTAATTAACAGTGAGCAACACATCTCCCTGTTCCAGGCCCCCACGCTAAGTAGCGAGGTTTCCCTTTATTAATTTTCACAAGTGTGTACCCCAGATAACCAATCCATCTACACCAACCGTGCTCTGAAGCAGAGCCCAGTTCTGAACCAGAATTTATACTTGTCTACACGTACACATTCAGCACGAGGCCCTGCACCTGATTACAGAGTCTCCGGAGTCAGAAAGATATGGGTCCTAACACCACCTACACCACCTACTTAGCTGTGTGCCCTTGTGCAGAAGAATTCACCGAATTCACCACTCTGTGCGATAACAACAACACCTCACAGAGAAATTTTCCCGAGGAATACCTTTTGACAATATCTAGAGACATTTTTAGTTGTTAGAACTGGGGGGTGATACCGTCATCGTGTCGGTGCTGCTCAACGCTGTAGAATACACAGGGACCCCTTCCCTCCACACACGCCCACCCCAGCTGCATGGATCATCTAGAACAAAAGGTCGATGGTACCACTGTTGCAAAACCTTGATCTAAGTCAATCATGCAGCACTGAGTTAGACACAGAGTGAGGGGCCCCGGAACATCAGCTCCTTTCCATTTGACTTATTTACTGCCAAAATGTCGACCTGGTATGGTGATCCTGGGCGGCGCCTCGGGAGAAAAAAACACTAATTAATTAATATGCGGGGATGAGGAAGAGGTGCTAGGCTAAGGCTCTCTACCAGAAATACGGTAAGAGCCACAAATGCAGACCATACATGCGAGGTGAAATACTGTAATATTTTAAATATTTTACTTAACCAACTTATTGAATATATTAGCATTTTTACATGGAAACAATATAAATTATTAATATATTTTATACTCTTTTTTTTACACCAAGTCTGCAAAATCCAGCGTCCATGTTACCCTTACACATTGTGGACTGTGACCTGTAGTAATGTGGACTTGTCACATTTCAAGTGCCCCATAGACACATGGCTCCTGGCTTCTGTGGACAGCAGAAGTCGGACTAAAGCCTTTCCTGGTGATGATCAGGTCAGGCCAAAAGAGAAAACAGAGGAGGAGATAAAGGAGGATGGGAAGGGAATCTTTGAGAACATATAAACAGGAAGCAGGAGTAACGTCTCCAAAAAAGGCCTAGAGCCCTGTGCTCTGCCTCTGCCCACCAGCAATGGGGAGACACAGGAGGACCTGCCTCTGCTCTCCAGGTTAACTTTGCTCATAGGCACCAGCCCCAGAGGAGCCTGGGCAGGGGTGGGGGAGGTGGGGATGGATGCTGACCTACCAGCGGCCCACAGCAGGAACTCAGAGCCCTGGGGAGACCATTCCCCCAGCCCACCCCCAACAAATTAAAGAGACCGTTTACATAAGCCTCATCTAAGGCTGGCTCTCGCAATGTTTTTAAATCACCTTTGGCTTAGGGAGATGGAGTGTCCGCTTGTTCCATCAAGTGATGACTCCTGGACAAGACAAAGCCCATTTCCGTGGCTAATAGGACAGAGCTTTCAGAGAGTGCTGAATCCATTAGGGACCAAAGTGGTTTCCCCGCTGTCATCGGCAGAAATGCAGATGAAGATAGAGCTCAGGGCGGTGGGTGGAGGCCCTGGGATCAGCATGGGGATTCCCAGCCCCACAGCTAAGTCACAGCACCCCCGAGAAGACCAGCCCTGTTAAGACCCTCTACAAAGTAGCTTAGGGTGCGTTTACTGTGGGTGGGTTACCTGAGGCCAGAAAACTGGCCCACGATCCAGCTCCATCTGACAACGGGCGATCAATCCAATCCTTCCAAGCCCATTTAGTCATCCATAAAAGGGAGTGATAACTGTTTTTCCCACTGGTCAGTCTGCCCCCAGACATTTAGGACTCACGCAGTCATCTCTTCTGAGTCTGCGTTTAGATGTTGCCTCCTCCAAGAGGTCTCCCCGCCGTGTCAGAAACCACAACTCTATTCTCACCACTCTTCAGCCCTTCGTGGCTCTGATTTATTTTTTCATATATGTAGTATAGATTTACATATTTTGTTTGTGTTCTAGCTCACCCCCAGTAGAATTTCAGCCCCAGGAGGGAGGGAGTTTTGTCTCTTTTGTTCCCTGCTATCTTCCCAGCACCTAGAACAATGTCTGGAATGAAGTAGGTGTTTGATAAATATTTGTTGAAATAATTTTATTTAGAATTCATTCTTTTCTTTTAATAATCTCTACCCCCCCAACATGGGGCTCGAACTCAGATTCCCGAGATCGAGTTTTATGCTCTTCTGACTAAGCCAGCCAGGTACCCCGACTGACATAATTTCTTACTTAAAGAAACATCAACAATGCCTGGCACATAGTAGTTCATTAGAATTACTCAGATATTGGTCACAAAAGCAGGAAAGTGCCACATGGTTCCTACTTTCACTTTATTAACTCATCTAAAAATGTGAACTCTGGCTTTACCAAGGTGCCAGGCAGAGTACTAGGTTCTGTTGCAGCAGGGCTGGGCAAGAGGGCACAAAACCTCAGCGAGGATTTAATAGTACCCCACTCACGAGTTGTTGGGAGGACTGAATAAACTCATGCCCGAAAATGCTTTGCATGATCCAGGAACATCGTGTCTGCATTAGTCAGCTTGTGCTGTGATGAAGCCATGTGACAAACACTGCCCAAAAATCTCAAGAGAGCTCCAACAGAGTCACTTCTCACTTTTATGTCTGGAGGGGAGGTGGGTCCCTATTGGGTCTGCTCCATGTGTCTTCTCATTTGGGCCCCTCGTAAAGGATCAGCTCCTATCTGGAAATGCTATTCTCTGGAGACAACAGCTGTTCTTTGACACAACTGCCTAGAAGTGGGAGATATCATCACTTTTGCCCACATTCTGGTGGCCACATCAATCCACATGGCCAAGTCCCACATCTAGGCCAAGTCCCACATCTATAAGGAAATGGACTCTCTTCACTGACCAGGGAGGGGAGAGGGACTACTTGCTGGATAATAGTACAAAACACCCTATGTTTAATAGAAGGTCTTTAATATTATAAGGGAGAGAGGGAAAAAAAAATAAAACCCTACTACAAAATCTGGGATAGGCAGTCATCAACGGTTACAGATCACTCAAGGAGAGCTGAGTTCCAGAATTGGAAGCTGGACGCCCTCCTGGTGTTTTTTATGAATCAGAGAGAGCACCCGTTTGAAATCAACACAGACTCAGTATGTGCATCTCAGCCCTATCAATGAACGGCCAAGCCTCTGTGTGTCCTTTTACCTCTCCAGGAGTCGTCTACACAGTGAGGTTCTCACATGACTCTGGGAGTTTCTGTGAGGATCAAAGGACTAATATGTGTGCAGACCTTTTGTGGGCCATGAACACCCACAGTGGTTGTCTAGGATTCCAGAGCCATTCATATGATGGCCCTGAGTGCCCAGTGAAGCTTCGTGGCCACCCAGCTGAGCCTCAAGCCTTTCCCAGGGATAGTCTGCATAAAGGCACCCTTGAAGGTGACGTTGCAATATTTCTCTTGCAGTTCCCTCTCCTGCACTTATCCAAAGCAAGGCTTAGGAAGTCAGGCACAGGCCAGACAGATACTTCCTGGGCATGTCAATGGGCCTGAAGCTCTGCAAGGGGCTGGGAATAAGGCAGGAAGGGAGGCAGTTGTACCCACACCTGGTGTCATGAAGTTCATGTCCCATGAAGGATGGTGGGTAAGTAATTCTAAGTGTGGGGGGTGTTGGGGTGGCACAGGGCATAATGGATGAGGATGACAGAGCTAAGTTGGAGGAGAAGCCTTACGGATGAAGCTGCTACTGTGATGCCCAGCGAATAGAGGTGTGCAGGAGGGAGGCCGTGTTCCAGTGGCCATGCCGTGTTATAATGGGCAAGGTTGACAAGCTCTGAGAACATGCTCCAGGCTCAAAAGTCAGAGGTAGCTTCCTGGGGGCCATGGATGGCGGCTGACCCTCTTGCATCAGCTGCATTAGAGATGATTGGATGTGTCAAAGCCAATGAGAGTGATGTAGTCCTCTTCCTGCCAGGGACCAGCTCAGAGAAGACACGTATCCATTCCAGGACAAGGAGACTTGAGGGAGATCTGCCTGGAAGCTGCAGGGAGGGGTTTCCTTGACTGTCAAAATGAGACACACATTAAAATTAAAAAACCCTCTGATTTCTTTATGCGGTTGGGTCTGGATGCAATGCCCGGTCTACAGCAGCTACTTTGCCACCTGCCATGGGTGAAGCTTACCAAGCAAAGAAATGGAAGGGGTGGGGATTCTTGAGGACACTGCACAGCGGCCTCAACCAAATGTGGACCCTCCTCCCTCACCTCTGGACTTCCATTTGTGTGGGATATTAAATTTTCTTATGGGTTGTGCCTGTTTGGAAACAAAAACAAAACAAAAAAAGGACTTTTTATTACTTTATTGCTTTACTAAGAACCAATAGTGGTGATACGGAACTGGGTCTTGAAGGTTGCATAAGAGTTTTCTAGGTGAGGAAGAAAGGGAGGTCCCCCTGGGGAGAGGGAATGGCTTGGGCAAAGGCACGGATGTATTCAGAGAAGGATCAAAAGGGGAGATCGGGACGGGGGTGCTGCTACATCATGGAGGGCCTGCCTTGCCTTCCTCTGGCTTTCCTCTGAGAACAGCTCCTCTGTAGATTAGTCAGCACCCTTCAGAGACAGTACAAAGCAAACTCTGGAGTCTGATAGAGCTAAGTTCCAATCTTGGCTTCTCCGAGGAAAGCAAGTAGTGATGCTAGACAATGAGGATAAACCTTAAGCAAGCCTCAGCTTCCTCCCCTGTAAAATGAGAAGGGCCACTGTGACAATTAAATACAGACACAGATCTAGAGACAGAAGTAGATAGAGATAATAACCTGCACAGTCCTTGAAATGTGGTACAGGATGGCTCTCGCTACCATCTTATTATTCTTATATAACTACCATCACACATATGCTGTATCGGTGAGCTGTTGCTGCCTAACAGACCACCCCCAGGCTCCCAGCTTAAAATAAGAAGTGATTCTTTTGCTCACTGTCTCCAGGTCAGCTGGAGGTTCTTCTGGGCTTGGCTGGGCCCACTGATGGCTCTGAGTACCACTGGGGTCGAGTAGGGGGCTATGTTCTCTGGACTAGGCTGAAGTTTCTCATATTTGGGGGCCCTCTGGGGAGGGGGACGTCTCTCATCCTCTAGCAGACTAGCTTGGGCTAGGGCTCAGTAGGGATGCTGGGCAAGATTCTAAAACAGATGGGGCGCCTGGGTGGCTCAGTGGGTTAAAGCCTCTACCTTCAGCTCAGGTCACGATCCCAGGGTCCTGGGATCTAGTCCCACATCAGGCTTTCTGCTCAGCAGGGAGCCTGCTTCCCCCTCTCTCTCTGCCTGCCTGTCTGCCTACTTGTGATCTCTCTCTGTCAAATAAATAAAATTTAAAAAAAAAGTTTCAAAAACAGAGAGCAGGCATGTTCTAGTCTTCTTGACCCCCTGTGCTGGGGATCACCGCGGACACCTCCACCATATTCTGTAGGCCAAGACAAGTGACAGGGCCAGCCCAGGTACAGGGGCTTCCAGGGAAACCGAGTTCCCTCCTTAATGGCAGCAGCTGCAAAGCGGCGTCGGGGAAACAAGAGGATGCATGTGAGGGTAGAGAATCGAGGTCAGGAGTTACGAAGGCCCTGCTCAGGTTTGTACCTGGGTAAGAGTCTCCAGCCAGCAAACATCCTGAAAAGGCCTTGGCCCCCTCTGGAGGTGTCCCCAACCTCTTCCTCAGCTGGATTTGCATATTTTGATTGGTTCCCCTACTTATCATTTGTCCCAGCAGGAAGAGCCTATCTGTCTCCAGCCCCTGGAGAATGAGTAAAATCCCACACTCTCCTCTGACCTCACCATGAGATTCCTGCAGGCAGAAACCTGACTTGCCCTGATTTCCCATAATTAACTCGTCAATACACCTGGTGTGCCTGCTGCTCCCCTCAGGGGCTCTGGCTTTCCCCAGCGCCATCCAGTGGGTCCCTCCCTGCTCTGCTCATCTCCTGGTGGCGGGGGTTGCTCTGTTTCTGGAAGACCTACTGTGAGTCCAGCCCTGGAGTGAGTGTATCTGTGTGCAGTCATTGCTTCCCTTAAACACCCCTGCCACATGGACACTATGATTCCCATGTTACAGATGAGCCCACTGAGGCTCGGAGAGGTGGGCCAAGGACACAGAGCTGGGAAATATCAGAACTCCCGTTTATGGTTACTTGCTTACTTAGGGAGCCATACCTGGGCAGATACTAAAGAAATTGGCTTAAAGCCAGTGTAAGATCCTCTCTCTGGGGAGAGGCCTGGGGGAGGGGAGAGGACTTTGACCAAGTTGTTGTCTCCCTTCTGGCTTGGCACAATGCCTGGAACATCCCCATTAATCCTTCCTTTCAAGGACCATGCCCCCCATCCTCACCCCCACCTCAAAACTGACACCAGGCAAGAAGACCCTATTAAAATACAAATAGAGTTGACCTTGAGCTACAGGAGTTTGAACAGTGTGGGTCCACTTATGCATGGATTCTTTTTCAATAAATACAGAATAGGACTGTAAATGGATTTTCTCTTCCTTATGATTTTCTTAAGACCATTTCCTTTTTTCTAACTCATGTTATTGTAAGAATACAATATACAACACATACAATGTACAATATTGGCATCAGTTGACTGTGTTATCAGGAAAGCTTGGGGTCAACAGCAGGCTATCAGCATTTACGTTCGGGTGGAGTCAAGTTATATGTGGGTTTTTGGGGCGCCTGGGTGGCTCAGTGGGTTAAAGCATCTGCCTTTGGCTCAGGTAATCCCAGGATCCCAGGATCAAGCCCCATATGGGGCTCTCTGCTTAGCAGGGAGCCTGCTTCCTCCTCTCTCTCTCTCTCTCTCTGCCTGCCTCTCTGCCTACTTGTGATCTCTGTCTGTCAAATAAATAAATAAAATCTTAAAAAAAAAAAAAAACTTTAAAAGTTATATGTGGGTTTTTGACTGTGCCCCAAACCCTTCATTGTTCAAGGGTCACCTGTATTGTGCATCTACAATTAGGTTCCTTCCTTCAGGCCTCTTAAAATGGACTCTTTCTGAATGAGGTGTGGGAATCTCCATTTTGATAATCCTCTTGTCTAGATGATTCTGAAGCCCTTGCCACTGACGACAGTCTTTGCAGAAGAGCACTCACTGTTGTTAAGTGCAAAGGGTGCATTGTGTAAAGAAGGGGCCTCTATTTGATGAGAGAAGAGATGTCAAATGGACACAGAAAGAAGTCTGGAAGAATAGGTTAACAGTGGGCAGTCTCCCCTCCGAGTGGAATTGTAGAGCTGGATTCCGGATATCCGTCTTGCTTGATCATTGTGCACTGAGCATGTGTTTCCTTGTACTCAGAAGAGGCAAGAGGATCTTTTAATGCAAAAACCTTGAAAGACAGAGAGGGTATTAGCAGCTGGAAGGCAATGTTGAAAAAAAGATATCTGGCCGTGGCAGCCAGCTGAGAACAAAGGCTTGTGGGAAAACAGCTTTGGTATAGGCACCTAGGGGGGCAATGGGGGAGGTCCGAAAGCCCCAGCGGTGAGAGGCACCAGAATTCAGGCCTTTCTGTTTGCACAACCTATGATCTTGATCTCTTCGCCAGACCATTGTGGCAGATTCCAAGGGTGGACCCAATTCACCCCTCCCTGATCCTGCGTCCTTGACCATAGGACCACAGTGCTTCACCTTGCTGACTCAGCTCAACCATGTGGCCTCCTCTGGCCAGTGGGATTTTAGCACACACACATTTCGACAACTCCAGAATCCTGTACCCATACCAAAGCTTGAAAATAATATAAATAATTTATTGAACTACGTATCAGGAATTCTGCTCATGCTTTAATCCTCACAGATAGTGCAGTGGGAATCATTATCATAGGCTTAAAAAAAAATCCAAAAGATAATTCTACAAAAATGCTATAATGCAAGTAAGAAATAAGGTCCATACTATAAGGGTAATGTCCATACTATAGTAAAGAGCTCTCACTAATTAACAAGTGACAAAGGACCTAATACAAAAATGAGCAAAGGTGAGGCACCTGGGTGGCTCAGTGGGTTAAGCCTCTGCCTTTGGCTCAGGTCATGATCTCAGGGTCCTGGGATCAAGCCCCGAATTGGGCTCTCTGCTCAGCGGGGAGCCTGCCTCTCTCTGCCTGCCTCTCTCTCTCTGCCTGCCTCTCTTCCTATTTGTGATCTCTCTCTCTGTCCAATAAATTAAATCTTAAAGAAAAAGAAAGAAAAATGAGCAAAGGATAAGAATTCATAGAACAAATCTCAGTGGCCAAAAAACAAATATAGGAAAAGATGCTTAAATTCTCTAGAGGTTAGGGGCACCCAGGTGGCTTAGTCGGTTAAGTGTCTGACTCGTGATTTCAGCTCACATCATATCTCATGGGTTGGGGGATCCCCATGTCCAGCTGGGTGCCAGCCCGGGTTTGAGCTCCACATTCAGTGACGAGTCAGCTTGAGATTCTCTCTCTCTGCTGCTCCCCCACTCTTGCACCGTCTCTCTCTCGCTATCTTACTCTCTCTAAAATAAATAAATTGCTGGAAAAAATTCTCTAGAGAAGAGGGGAATGCAAATTGAAGTAACAATGAAATACCACTTTGTGCCCACTGAACTGGCAAAAAAATGTTAAAGAGCTAGAACACCTCCTGCTGGCAAAGATGCGGGAAAGGAAACTCTCATGAATGGCTGGTGGATGATCAGAAATGGGCTTTGGAAATATCAGCTTCCCCAAGTTAACGAAGGTAGTTAATGTCAGAGTCATCATTCAAATCTGGTGGGCTGAACTCCAAAGCTCATGCTGTCAACCACTGAATAAATGGAAGGAACTTCGTGATCTAATCTAGAGTTCTTTGGGGCTTTTTTTTTTCTTTTTAATTAAAGCAGCAGAAGCTTCTCTTCAAAGAGCATCGCACAGAAAACCCAGCCCCATGAAAGAAATAAGAAGAGAACTGCTGTGCTTGAAGCTGGGGTGGGGTGGTGGTGGGCTTCCCATTCCTGGGCTCCTTCCTCATTATAGAGTCAGTGAATCTCCAGAGCTCCTTGGAGCAGAGTTTGAAAATGATTGGTCAAGCTGAACCCCATTATTTTTTAAAAAAATATTTACTTTATTTATTTCACAGAGATCACAAATTGGCAGAGAAGCAGGCAGAGAGAGAGGAGGGAGCAGGCTCCCCGCAGAGCACAGAGCCCCATGCAGGGCTTGATCCCAGGACCCTGAGATCATGACCTAAGCTGAAAGCAGAGGCTTAACCCACTGAGCCACCCAGGTGCCCTGGAACTGCATCATTTTAAATATGGGAAAAACTACATGGACCAGAGAGGGTAGGAACGGCTCAAGGTCACACAGCTCATCATGGCAAAACTGGCACTAGGACCTGGGTCTTCCTGCCATCAGAACAGCCCTCTTTCTGCTACGTGATTCTCGAAGCACTTAATAATCCCTCCATAATCATCCTCAGAGCTTTCATTCACTGAGCATCTTCTAAGTGTCCAACAACATACATCCAACTGTCTACCCCTCGGAACAACCACAGGGCAAGAGACTCAGAGGTGATAGCACATTCCCAATGTCACATTCCTAGGGAGTAGCAGAGATGGGATTCGAACCCATGTCTAACCTGAATTTTAAATTGGGAGCACTTGGGACGCCTGGGTGGCCCAGTTGGTTTAGCAGCTGCCTTTGGCTCGGGTCATGATCCCAGCATCTGGGGATCGAGTCCCACATCAGGTTCCTTGCTCAGCAGGAAGCCTGCTTCTCCCTCTGCCTCTGCCTGCCACTCTGTCTCCCTGTGCTCACTCTCTCTGACAAAAAAAAAAAAAAAAAGAGGGAGCACTTTCCACTGTACCAAAGGGGCCCAGGTAAAACACTTGCTGGGTGTGGAGAGTGTGGGGAATAGGAGAGGGGCTGGAGCCAAGCACCACCAAAGCATGTGTGGCCCCGCCCCCACCCATCAGGTTGTGATCTTCTTAAAGGATCTTCACTGTTTTCTCTTACTTTTGGTGTAAGCTCCCTATGGCGCAGCATCTAGCACTGCCCTCCATCCACCACCACTGGATGTTCATTATCTATCATTTGCCAACTGCTCATTCTCAGAGGCAGGCTATCTGTCACCTAGGCAGGCTGGAGGCAGAGTCCCGGGTTCATAATCTAATTCGGATGTTCCTCCGCTGAGGTGTTAACCGGCTTCTCCTGTGCCTGCTTCTTTAGGAATAAATTGGGGTTCTACAATAACACTGCTGCATCGAGTAGGATGCTTGGGGATACAGACCACAGACACCCTCACCTGTCCTGGCGAAGGTGTACTGGGGAAATCTACTATCCTCCAGAACAGGAAGTCCAAGGGGGGACTTTGCAGTTATTGACTTAGCTCAGTGACAGCCGTGAGGACAGAGTTCTTCTCATCTTGCCCCTCTGCCACGGTCAGAGTTACAGTTTCATCTCTTACCTTCTGGCCCGTAGCAAGATAATTATAAAATCGCAGCTGTCCAGGACCCTATGTGGCTCCCGCAGTTAAGGTGGGACTCCTGATGTTTGGCTCAGGTCAGGATCTCAGGGTTGTGAGATGGAGCCCTGCGTGTGCTGGGAGCTGGGCGTGGAGCCTTCTTGGGATTCTCTCCCTTTCTCTCCCTCGGCCCCTCCCTGACTCTTACTCTCCAAACAATGACAATAACAACAACAAAACAAAACAACAACAAAAAAAGCCCACCAAAAACCCAAAACTCAAAAGCCCACACAAAATAAAAAAACCCTGCAGGTATCCGATCTGCACATACAGCAAGCGATGAAAGAGAGCTCCCTTCCTCTAGGACCTTCTTAGTCCCGGGGGAAAGTTGCTCTAAGCCAGCTTAGACTTTCCTTCAGTTCTTACTGGGCAGAACTGGGTCACATGGCAACGCCCAAGCCAATGACCCGCAAAAGGGTCCCATCACTGTGATTAGATTAAACCCATCCTCTGCAGCACAGGGATTGAGGGGGAAGTCCATGATTCACCCTGAAAAGATACAGTGAATGAGGATCTGCCCCACTAAATGGCCAGCACATGGAACTTCTGCTTCTTCAGCTGTGAATCCCCAGCCCAGGACCCTGCAGACACTCAGCAACCAATGCGTGAATGCGTGAGCCCGTGCACAAAGGAAGAATTTCTTTCCTGTCCCTGCTTGGCGTCACCCAAGTCAATCCTCTCTTGATGACCTCAATGCCCAAATGAAGCCATGAAAGATGGTGTATCTGGAACAAATTAGGAAACAATTTGAACTCTCTGGGAGGCGCTACTGAAGAAATGAGTGGATCCTGGCCAGGCCCGCTGTTGTCTACGTCCAAAAATACTCATTGGCTTCCCACCTGGCTCCCTTGGGCGAGGGTGGATACCACAGGACTCTCTTGTCCATTTTGATTTTGTCATCGGTGTTGTTGTTGTTTTCAGTGAACAGTTCCTAGGACTGAGAGGATTTTGGAAGCCTCGTTTACCAGTATGGCTAACAACCACCACCCTGTCTTCGGCAGTGAACCAACGAACATTTATAGCCAAAGGAAACCGAATGGGCAGTGTTGGGCACTGAGTATTGGAAATCTGGTGGTCATTATCCAACATGGGGGCTGTCTTGATATTTTCTCCCACCCTGGGCCCACAGTGCGGGTACGAAGGTGGCTGCCTTCCCATTCCAGCAGTCAGTTAGGCTTTGTCTGGAAATTCAGACTAGACTAGGGGCTACCTGTCAGAACCCCACCAATAGGAAACATACAGTGTCCCTATGGATGCTTCCCAATCCCTAAGAGCCCCTGGATTGGAGACCACCATGGGAAGGGGGTTGCTCACCGCTGAGAAACACAGAAGGCAATGTCGGGTAGGTGATGGAATCATCTGGCCCACAGCCTTGCTGTGACTTTTGGCAGCCATGGTACGGATCCAGTTCTCCACCCCACCCTCACTATAGTGCTCTGTGGCTGGAGTGAACCCCATTGCTATTGGGCTGGACCGTACGCCTTGCTTGGGCCGATGGGATATCTTGAAGCAACTGTGGATCAGTCCTGAGTTCAAGCCTTGGGCAGTGTCCAAATTTTCACTCACCCCTCTTGAAATTTCTTTGCCCACCTTTAGAAGAGCATGTCTTAGGTCTTAGGTGGCTACTTGTCCCAGAATGAAAGACAAGGGGAGCAGGCTAAACCCAACCCACAAAGCCATCCCCAACTGATCTGTGAAACTGAGAAAAAAAAGGAGATAAACACTCTTATGAATCCTATAGACTGTTGGCCTGATGGCAGCAAAGACTAATACATAACTTTGATCATTAATCATAATAAAAATAATAGCTAATAAAAAATAGAGGGCACTTACTACGTGGCAGCTTCTACTTGCTCTCATAACAGCCCCATGACACAGGAATGAGTTGCGTGTTATAGGTGAGAAACTGAAGCTCTGAGGAATTAGGGAACTGGCCCCAGGTCACACAACCAGAGACCTGCAGAGCTGGAATCTGATGGCCTCAAAGGCTGGGCTTCTCCCAATCTTCTACCCAAGCACATGATGCAAGTGTCATTTTTCTAGGGCACAAAAACTGCTGTTCTATCATCTGAATGCAGGTGGGAAAGTAGGAGCATTTTCTGGAATGCCTCTCTCCAGAGACAATGGAGTCAAACCCAGACTTGAGGCTCTGGAAGCCTGGTGGTCCCAGATTTGCTATCTGTGGTTCTGCAAGAACAGATGAGAGCAGGCTTGTTCCCTACTGCTAGGGTTGACATTTGATTCTTGGAAGCATTTATTGAGCACCTACTACATAGCATATAGAAATGGGGTGGTACAGGAATTCAGTAAAGTGTCAGGATATAAAATCAATGCACAGAAATCAGTTGCATTTCTCTACACCAACAGCAAGACAGAAGAAAGAGATATTAAGGAGTCAATCCCATTTACAATTGCATCCAAAACCATAAGATACCTAGGAATAAACCTAACCAAAGAGACACAGAATCTATACTCAGAAAACTATAAAGTACTCATGAAAGAAATTGAGGAAGACAGAAAGAAATGGAAAAATGTTCCATGCTCCTGGATTGGAAGAATAAATATTGTGAAAATGTCTATGCTACCTAAAGCAATCTACACATTTAACGCAATTCCTATCAAAGTACCATCCATCTTTTTCAAAGAAATGGAACAAATAATTCTAAAATTTATATGGAACCAGAAAAGACCTCGAATAGCCAAAGGGATATTGAAAAAGAAAGCCAACATTGGTGGCATCACAATTCCGGACTTCAAGCTCTATTACAAAGCTGTCATCATCAAGACAGCATGGTACTGGCACAAAAACAGACACATAGATCAATGGAACAGAATAGAGAGCCCAGAAATAGACCCTCAAATCTATGGTCAACTAATCTTCGACAAAGCAGGAAAGAATGTCCAATGGAAAAAAGACAGCCTCTTCAATAAATGGTGCTGGGAAAATTGGACAGTCACATGCAGAAAAATGAAATTGGACCATTTCCTTACACCACACACAAAAATAGACTCAAAATGGATGAAGGACCTCAATGTACGAAAGGAATCCATCAAAATCCTTGAGGAGAACACGGGCAGCAACCTCTTCGACCTCTGCTGCAGCAACATCTTCCTAGGAACAACGCAAAAGGCAAGGGAAGCAAGGGAAAAAATGAACTACTGGGATTTCATCAAGATCAAAAGCTTTTGCACAGCAAAGGAAACAGTTAACAAAATCAAAAGACAACTGACAGAATGGGAGAAGATATTTGCAAACGACATATCAGATAAAGGACTAGTGTCCAGAATCTATAAAGAACTTAGCAAACTCAACACCCAAAGAACAAATAATCCAATCAAGAAATGGGCAGAAGACATGAACAGACATTTCTGCAAAGAAGACATCCAGATGGTCAACAGACACATGAAAAAGTGCTCCATATCACTCGACATCAGGGAAATACAAATCAAAACCACAATGAGATATCACCTCACACCAGTCAGAATGGCTAAAATCAACAAGTCAGGAAATGACAGATGCTGGCGAGGATGCGGAGAAAGGGGAACCCTCCTACACTGTTGGTGGGAATGCAAGCTGGTGCAGCCACTCTGGAAAACAGCATGGAGGTTCCTCAAAATGTTGAAAATAGAACTGCCCTATGACCCAGCAATTGCACTATTGGGTATTTACCCTAAAGATACAAATGTAGTGATCCAAAGGGACACATGCACCCGAATGTTTATAGCAGCAATGTCCACAATAGCCAAACTATGGAAAGAACCTAGATGTCCATCAACAGATGAATGGATCAAGAAGATGTGGTATATATACACAATGGAATACTATGCAGCCATCAAAAGAAATGAAATCTTGCCATTTGCAACAACATGGATGGAACTAGAGCATATCATGCTTAGCGAAATAAGTCAAGCAGAGAAAGACAACTATCATATGATCTCCCTGATATGAGGAAGTGGTGATGCAACATGGAGGCTTAAGTGGGTAGAAGAAGAATAAATGAAACAAGATGGGATTGGGAGGGAGACAAACCATAAGTGACTCTTAATCTCACAAAACAAACTGAGGTTGCCGGGGGGAGGGGGTTTGGGATAAGGGGGTGGGATTATGGACATTGGGGAGGGTATGTGATTTGGTGAGTGCTGTGAAGTGTGTAAACCTGGTGATTCACAGGGGGAATCACCTGTACCCCTGGGGATAAAAATATATGTTTATAAAAAATAAAAAATTTTAAAAAAAAAAGAAACATCTATTTACGTAAAATGGTTAGGAGTTGAACAATCAAGTTCATTGTGAACACAGTCATATTCCAAATGGTGAATGTCTGATGGAAGATGAAGAGTAAAACAATTTAAAGGGGAAAAAGTTCCTGTTTTTAGCCAACATTTTCCAAACTGCATTTTATGAGGTGTTAGTGTTCTGTAATAAAGAGGCTTCTGAATTGTTCATACACTAAAATGGAAATTTGTAATGTGCATTAGGAACATAAAAGTTTCAGAAATATTCTATAATTATCAAAATTAATGGTACCAGTGAACATAGTTCAATATTAATGTGTTACAGAGATAGAAGGCTTCTAGAGATCACTTAGCCCAACTCCCTAAAACCTCATTAACTGAGATTGGTCTGAGAAAGGGTTAGCTAGAGTTATAAAAATGTAGTGCTGTGAAGTGTGTAAACCTGGCGATTCACATACCTGTACCCCTGGGGATAAAAATACATGTTTATAAAAAAATAAAAAATTAATAAAAAAAAGTAAAAAAAAAAAAAAAAAAAAGAAATGGGGTGGTAAAACCCTTGGCTTCCTTCTGCCCCTCACTCACCCTAGACTCAGGCACCTGCAATTGTTTCGATCCAGGGCTTCGTTTCACTAATTCCTGGGGTGCCCTTCTCTCTCTCCCATCTCAATGATCACACTTCTGTTCATCATGAAAGACCTCAATCAAAGGTCACCTTATGGGATGCCTCTTCCTCCTGTGACCTCTGTGTCTTCCAGGACTGTTCATCTCGCCAGCTGATCTAGAGGAAGTTCTGTCTTTCCCAAAAGCTCACGAGTTTCCCAAGGATGGAGTCTGTCTCTTGCTGATTATAATCATTTTCCATCTGAACACAGAGCATGATGGGGACACTAGGTAGACGATCTGTTCGGAAATGATGCCTTTACTACCAGAGAGCACTTTTCAATTTACAAACTTCTCGTCAGCTGCAGGGTCAAGTTCAGACCCTGACTGGGACACGAGCTGTTGCTTACCTCTCTGAGGATCTGCCTGATGGTATTATTGGAGGATTCCAGGAAATCATCCACCAAAAGCAGCTAGCAGAACGGTTGGCTCATAGTTAGCCTTCCAAAAATACAGTCGACTTCCATGGCTGGTGTTTTATCATTTATTACACTAGGTTCTGGGGGCAATAGATGTTGATTTTTCCACCTCCTAGGAGTCAGAAAACTTTTTCTCTAAGGGGCCCAAAGTAAATATTGCAGGCTTTGTGGGCTATACGGTGTCTGTCCCTCTACTCCTCTGTGCTTTGGTAGCATGAAAGCAGCCACAGACCATGTGTAAATGAATGTGCATGGCTGTATGCTAATAAAACTTTATTTACATAAAGGGGCAGCGGGCCAGATTTGGACCAATGGTTGCAGTTTGCTGACCTTGGCCCCAGGAAATTAGAGGAAGTCAGAGATGGAATGTCCACTGTACCTATTTAAGGTTGCAGTTCTTTAACTTGGATCTCGGGATGTTAGCATCATTTGCAGAGTCACCGGGAGGAAGAACTCTGCAGAGGGGCAGGGGAGGGGGCATTCTTGGCTTGCAAAGTGGAGGACGACATCATAGGGCATCAAAGCATAGGCTTTGGATTCAGACAGACACCTGTCCAGAACCCAGCTCCATGACCTGCCATGTGTGACTTTGGGCAAGGAACCCCTCTCTGTTCAGCCTCAATTTCCTTATTTATAAAATGGATATAATAACAACCTTCATTTCATAGGCTTTGGGGAGGATAAATCCCATCAAGCGCACAGCTACCTTGCCAGAATTTGTAGGAACATCTTCAAAATGCTGAATGGAGCATTACCTAGACCCTGGGCAGCAGGAAGAAAAAAAAAAAAAAAAAAAAAAAAACCGAAATAGAAAATGCTGACCTTCTGTTAGCTTCTAGTACATGGAATTTCTCAGTAAGACCTTGTAAACTGCTTAACTTTCGGCAAGGCTGACATTTGGGGGATGATAAACTCAGGTCTTGCTCATAGCCAAGAAGCTTTTTAAAAGAGGACACCAAAGGTCTCAATGTGGCAATTCCACACCTCTAATCTCACCCCCAGCAGGTTCAGGCAGAGGATGGGGTCCTGCATGTCTGGGGCTCCAAGACCCACCTTCACCAGGGTCTCGGCACGCTGTCCTCCCCCCTCCCTTGCCCAGTGTAGTGGGCGACGCAGGTGGGAGTCCCAAGGGTGGATACAGTTCTCCTGACAATCCAAAGTGGAGGGAAATTCAGGGAAAAAACACGGCTTAACGCTAGCAAGCAAGAAGATTAGAAAAGACTTCAGAGGGTAAAGAGAAGCTACAAACCCCGATCTGTCATCTACTTCTGTATCAGAATGCTGGGTTTTCTCTTGATTCCAATAAGCTCTTTAAAAAATTCATGAGGTTTTTGTTTCTCTGCTTATTCATTCGAGTCCCCAGGATAAACTCATGAAAAGCAGCTTCTCGTCGTAGGCATCCTGGGGGTAGGTATCATTTGTACAGTTCAGGCTAATAAATTACATAGTGTCAACGTCTTCCATCATGAATGTCCCACGGCAATCCCAGGCCCTGTTAATGAGGGGTGGCCAGAGTAAGTAAGCTTTCTCAGGCTTCCTCCTCCTTTCTTTGTTTCCTTGCCTTCCATGTCTGAGGGGCTTCCTGGTGCCCGGCACTGGGGACACAGAAGTAAAAAGGCTATGGAGGGTCACGGTGAGGCGGGAGACAGGAGGATTCAATGGAGAGTCCTTTAAGGCAGTGTGCCAGGTGCGGAAATAGAGAGAGGTAGGGAGGCATCCTCAAGCATCATTTACAAAGTGCTTGCTGTATACTCACAGCTGCTCTGGGGAAGAGGGGAGGGCAGGAAGCAAACTATTAATCCATGCAAAACATCTACCTCTTGCCTCCCACTGCCCCCACTTATATTGGACCCAGGAGCTGCAGATAGGGCTGACTGGAAAAAACTGAAACTTTCACCCACAAGGATGCAAAAACTAGAAAAGACCTAATGTTCAACAATATGGAGCCAGTTATGTCAATGAGGTTACTTAGGGACACATCAGGGAGCCATTAAAGTGATAAGGAAGAAGGTTGAGTTGAACAGAACACCGAAGAAATGCTTAGAAAATAACCCCAGGAGGGGCGCCTGGGTGGTGCAGTGAGCTAAGCATCTGACTCTTGGTTTCAGCTTGAGTCTGTGATCTCAGGGTCAGCAGATGGAGTCTGTGATCTCAGGGTCAGTCTGTTTTTGCCTCTGGATCCATTTTTCCACTTCTAAAATAAGGATAGCCTGGCTGCCTGGTCAGTGTGGCATCTGCTTGAGATTCTCCCTCCATTTCCCTCTGCCCCTCCTGCTCATGCGCCTGTGCTCTCTCTCTTTAAAATAAATACATCTGTGGTGCCTGGGTAGCTCAGTGGGTTAAAGCCTCTGCCTTTGGCTCAGGTCATGGTCCCAGAGTCCTGGGATGCATTGGGCTCTCTGCTCAGCAGGGAGACTGCTTTCCTTCCTCTCTCTGCCTGCCTCTCTGCTGCTTGTGATCCCCGTCTGTCAAATAAATAAATAAATAAATAAATAAATAAATAAAACCTTTAAAATAAAATAAATACATCTTAAAACAACAACAATAACCAAACAACCAACCAACCAACCAAACAAACAAACAAACAAACAAAATACTCCAGGAATGGAAGGTCGATAATCTGTATTTTACCAGAGGAGATCATGGGGGAAAAAAAGTTCACAAGGACCTGGCTGTCCAGGAGAACTGAATCTGGAGGGATAGTATTCTGGTCATTGGGTTAGCTGCTGATGGAAGGATCTAGATCTTTGAAGAGCAGGGGCTCTGATATCGATGTTCGTATCTATAACTATACCTACATTCCTGTATCTCTATTTGTACCTGTACCTATATATGCACATATATCTCTAGCTCTATATGTCAGCATCAATATACCCATCTATAGATGTGTGACTGGGTCCCAGACTCACTGCCTGGTGGAGGGCACGTGATAAACGGAAGAGAGAAGAAAAGAGGTCTCTGCCATTCGCTCCTGCATGCGGGGCCGTGCACAGTATCTTGCATACCGAGGCCAAAGGATCAACACTGGAAGCAGGAGGGAGGGCAGGATGAGCCGGAAGGGAGGACAGGAGGCAAGAGAGAAGAAAGGAAGTAAATGAGAGAAAGAGAAAAAAGGAAAGACAAAGAAAGCAGTAGCAAGGAAGGGAAAGAGAAGAATGACTCTGCTGCTCACTCGCATCTATTCAAGAAGACGCCTCAGCCAGGACCCAGCTAGGATGGGACACCCACACAACTAAGTCCCTTAAGAAGCTGCTGTTCTTGATGGACCCAGAGCTGGAGCTCCTGGAAGCTGCAGCCAGGGGACTCCCTGGGACTGTCTTGGGTCTCAGGCAGGCTCATGGCAAGGAGCTCAGGGCAGAGCTCCTTGGCCACTCTGTGGCCAGTCTCTGGCTGTCAAATCCCAAAGCCCACCTGGACCTGACAAGGACCAAAATTTTCCTGTAGGTCTAATGGAGGACAGAGAATGGAGATTAGAGAGCACATCTGTGAGCAAAGCTTTTTTTTTTTTTTTAAATTTATTTTTTATTTATTTTCAGTATAACAGTATTCATTATTTTTTCACCACACCCAGTGCACCATGCAATCCGTGTCCTCTATAATACCCACCACCTGGTACCCCGACCTCCCACCCCCTGAAGTGGCGGGGGGGGGTGTGGGAGGTTGGGGTGAGCAAAGCTTTTTAAACTCCCCTTCTGGTTCTCTGTCTTCACCAGATTTGCATTTTACTTTTGGCAACTGCTGTCCTCTCTGCCAGCATTGTTCACTCAGGCTGGTTTCTCTCTGCACCTTGCTTCTCGAAACCTCCTGCTTGCATACCCACTAGCAATAAGGACCAAGCTCCAGTCTCTAGCTGTGCCCACCCTGTCCAGCTTCCCCAGCCTGCCCCAGTTTCTTCTTCAGGCCCCCCAAGTCACTCACGTGTTTTTTCCATCTAGTATCGTATGGGAATATGGTGAGTGACATACTCTTTGGTGAACAAGACAGGCTGGAAATTCTGACTTAATCTTCGCAGGCTGGATGACCTCAGACACGCGACATGTCTGTTTTTTGCCTCTGGATCCATTTTTCCACTTATAAAATGAGGATAGCATGAGCACATGCCCATTCAGATTGCTGGGAGTGTTCAGAGAGTTGATGCATGAAAAATTTTGGCGTGTGGAGAGTGTGCAGTAACCATTGGCCATCAGTACTATGGTTTGTCCACTGGAAAATTCTGTGAGGTCAGGAGGATAAAGACTATGGTTCCAATTTTCTTTCTTTTTTTTTTTAAAAAGATATCTTTATTTTAAAAAGAGAAAGAGCGTGAACAGGAGGGGCAGAAAGAGAGGGAGAGGGAACAGAGCCTGATGGGGCTTGATCTCAGGACCCTGAGATCACGACCTGAGCTGAATATGGTTCTAATCTTCTAAAGAACAAGCCAAGGACCAGAGTGGTGAGTTGACATGCATGTGGTTGCACAGGATAATCAGCTAAGCCAGAAGTCAAACCTGGTTCCTTGAGCCTGAGTTTTCAGATTCCAGCTCAGCTCCTTGAAGTCAAGCCCCAGGAGGCAGGGGCTAGGGAGTGAGTGGGTCCCCACAGCTTGGACCCTGGTTAATCATTCGGAGGAGAGGAGGTTCTCCTTCCTGACTTTAGTTTTCAGCCTTGGCATGAAATTATGATATGTAGGACATGGGATTGTGCTGCCTTTTAGTACCTGACAATTAAATTTCTTCCAGGCACATCTCCAGAAGGCCCATTTGGCCATTCTCAGCAGAATTGGAATGACCTATTCTAGTCCTTCTGCTTGGGACAAGAAGTTTGGTGCCCTCACGAGCTGTTTCTAATTGCAGCCATTCAAGAATTTCCTTAAAATTTTTTTTTTTTAATTTTAAAGTAATCTCTATACCTAATGTGGGCTCGAACCCACAATCCCAATATCAAGAGTCACATGCTCCACTGACTGAGCCAGCAGGCGCCCCAAGGATTTCCTATATCATTTCTAGTTAGACTGCATGGTGTCCCTCTTTGGAGTACTGTCAACCCCACATTCAAGCAGAGAATTCAAAGGTCATCCCTGACACCCTGCTAGTGTCAGGATTCCCTCTCCCCCACCTGCTATCACCACACTTGGTACTTCAGAGTACAGGGTGGTAGTTAGGAAATTCTGGAATTAGACAGATGCTAGTCCAAAGCTCAGTTGTGACACTGAGTCTGAATTTGGGTAAATTATTTAGCCCCTCTGAGTCTCCATTTCTTCATCTGTCAAGTAGATATTTGGATAATGGAAAGCAGACAAATAATACTTCATAGGGCTGTAGTAATTCAGTGAGATGTATTCACTAGCTATGGTTATAACAATGCCACATAACAAATACCCCTAAAATCCTGGTGTCACATGACCATCAGCAATCCACAAAAGAAGAAATAGAAGTAGCCAGCACATTCATGCAAAGGCTTCACTGCAATAGGAAACAAAGAAAGTTAACTAAAGAAAACCCAAGAGGTGCCTGGATGGCTCAGGTGGTTGAGAATCCAACTCTTGATTCTGGCTCAAGTCCTGATCTCAGGGTCATGGCATCAAGCCCCAGGTCAGGCTTCATGCTCAGCATGGAGTCTGCTTGGGTTCCTCTCACTCCCTCTCCTTCTCTCCCCCACGCTCTTAAATGAATAAACAAAATCTTAAAAAAAATAAAAATAAAAAAGAAAACCCAAGATACTATTCTTCATCTATGCCTAATTGGTAATTTTTAGAACTTTTAGATTGATTTACTTTTTAGAACATTTTTAGACTGACAGAAAATTGGAGAAGACAGTATAGAGTTCCCATATATCCCCAGTTTTGCCTATTAGTATCATCTTACTTACATCTTACTTACATTTGAGATGCTGTTGATACACAAGTATTAACTAGAGTTCATATTATATTCAAATTTCCTTACTTGTCACCTAACATTCCTTTTTGAATTCAGAATCCCACCCAAGATAACACATTATGTATATTTGCCATGTGTCTTTAGGTTTCACAGACTTTCCTCATTTTTTTTTTTTAAAGATTTTATTTGTTGGGGTGCCTGGGTGGCTCAGTGGGTTAAAGCCAGTGTGTTAAATAAATAAATAATATCTTTTTCTTTTTTTTTTTAAAGATTTATTTATTTATTATAATAAATAATCTTTTTCTTTTTTTTTAAGATTTATTTATTTGTTTATTTGACAAAAGGAGATCACAAGTAGGCAGAGAGGCGGGGAAGCAGGCTTCCCGCTGAGCAGAAAGCCTGATACAGGGCTCGATCCCAGGACTCTGGGATCATGACCTGAGCCGAAGGCAGAGGCTTTAACCCACTGAGCCACCCAAGTGCCCCGACTTTACTCATTTTTGATGACCTTGAGAATTTTGAGGCGTACTGCTTAGGTATTTTGTAGAATGTCTCTATATTAGTACCAAATAATTTATTTTAAAGTTTTTATATTTTTTATTTATTTTCTTGTTTATTTATTTATGTAATCTCTACCCCCAACATGGGGCTTGAACTCACAAACCCAAGGTCAAGAATTGCATGCTTTTCCAACTGAGCTGGGCAAGTGTCCTGTCTGATTTTTTTTTTTTTTTTTAAAGATTCTATTTATTTGAGAGAGAAAGAGTGAGTGAGCAAGAGAGAGCATGAACTGGGGTGGGGGAGGGAAAGGCAGAAGGAGGGGGAAGAAACAAGTTCCCTTTGAATAAAAAGCCTGAATGTGGCCGGATCTCAGGCCCCTGAGATGGTGACCTGAGCTGAAGGCAGATGCGTAACTGACTGAGCCACTCAGGTGCCCTTGTTTTTTTGTTTTTTTTTTTTTTGTTGTTGTTTTTTTGTTTTTGTTTTGAATGAATTGACTGGGGTTATAGTTTTTTGGGAGGAAAACCAGAGAGATAAAATGCAATTTTCATCACATCATATCAATGGTATGTAATATTAACATGACATAGGACCCCTGATAATGGCCTTGATGATCTATCTGGTGAGGTAATGTCTGTCAGGTTTCTCCACTGTCAAGGTACACTTTTGCCCCCTTGCCACACTGAGCACTTTGGAGGGAAGTCCATGCATAGACCCTCTTCGAGGGCAGAATACTTACATTAATTATTTGTAATTCTTCTGCATGGGATATTTGTCTTTTCTTCTCATTTATTAAGTTACTTAATCATTTAGTTATATGAGTATGGACTCATGGCTGTTTGTTTTATACAATGAGTTATAATCCAATAATTCTTTATTTTTCTTGCTCAAATTGTTCCAGCTTGGGCCACTGGGAGCTTTTCAGTTGGCTTCTATGTTCCTTTGATAAACTCTAATCAATTTCTTTTTTTTTTTTTTTTTTTTTGGGAGCATTCTTACAATTTGATAGTAGAAGATGCTCCAGGCTCATCTTGCGCGTTTATGGTTCTGGTCACTGAGTTGGCTATTTTTTCCAGGGATCCCTGGTTCTTTTTATGGGGGAATGGTGTTACAATCCAAGACATGGCCATTAAATATTCTTGTTGCTCTTGGGGTATTATTGCTTCTAGGCCTATTCAGTGGACAGAGCAAGGAAATGTAGGCTACTATACTAACCCGTGTATGTAAATAAGTGTGGATATAAGTACTTCTATATGTGCCAAGAGGTACATATATTAAACTACACATGAGTTCATACTGATGTCTCCAGGTCTAATCCATTACCCCACGAATCATTCAGCCTCCTCTTGCACATTTTATACTCCAGCAATGGGAAGCCTGGCTCCCACCACACACCATCCGTTTATAGAATTCTTCAATTCCAGAATACACATACAGTGGTCTCAGAATCATTACCCTGGACCCCACGGACATCAACTTTACCAACTAGAGTACAGTGTTTGTGTGCTGTTCCTTTTGCCTTTATTCTTAGAGACTGAACATTTCCAAAGTTACTTAGATCGGCACATTTTCCTCCTACCCCCTTTAGTGTTGTTGTTCTGTATATTTGTAATACATGTAGATTCTTCATCACAGTCATCACAAAACATGGGAGCTGGTGTGGACCTTCATGAGGATGCAGGGCAAGTACAAGGCAATGTCAAGTGAGACTAATGCATTTGGTACAGAAATTAGCTGCAGTGTCTCACATCAACTCCTCTCTCATATTATAGAATTTACCAGGCATCATTTATTTATTTATTTATTTTTTGAGAGAGAGAGAGAGAGAGAGAGAGCGAGAGCACACATGCAAAGGGGGGCACAAGGACAGAGAGAGAGAGAGAGAGAGAGAGAAAGAGAATCTCAGACAGGGGCTTGATCTCACAACCTTGAGATCATGACCTGAGCCAAAATCAAGTGTTGGACACTTAACCAACCGAGCCACCCAGACACCCCAGATAATTTATTCCTTCCTCACAATCATCCATGTCCTGGGGATCCAAGGTATATCAGACATGGGTCCAACTAAGTTTAGGAAAGCACAGAAGGCATGGGCGTAGCTCATGTTAAAACCAGGCAGACAATGAAACACAACATGAGAGAGCAGTTCAGAAAACAAAGCCTTCACTTCCAGGAGGGTTTGGAACCCACAGGAAGATCTGGGAAATTTGTGCAAGATGATGTCCAGGAAACTGAAAGGGAAGAGACTACTTGGAGGGGAAAAAACATGGGGTGGAGAAAAGTCAGCAGTCCTGTGAATGGTGGCTAGTTTCCTGAGATCCTTTTGTTTCACTTTTCAAATCAGAAACAGCTTTGTCACTTCCATGCCTAGAAAAGGATGTCAAGACATCGGGCTCATAGAAGAACAAACAAACAAATACAAAATGGCTGCCTATATTCCACTGCAGGACAAAAGCACAGTTTACTCCATCAGTCTCACTGGTCAGACATTTAGTTTCTTTTCAAACTTTCACTGTTATAACACCCTATAATAAAAATATATATTTGCACTTGTCCAGGTTTTGCCTTAGGATAAATCCCTATTGGTGAAGTAGTTAGGTCAAAGAGTGTGTGCATTCTAAGTTTTCAATATAGACTGAAAAATTTCCCTACGTGCACCAGTTTACACATTAAGACACACAAGAGGCCACAGCTGTATTATTGATAGTAATTTCCTGATGTCATTCTTTGTAATCTGCTGGCTCTGGGTAGCAATGCCACAGGATATCATGAGTGACATGATACCAACTTGGCTGTCACCATTCACCTTCATCTTCCTCCCCACATTGAGTTCTGCGGCTCAGACAAAAACTTCCAAAATCCCCCACAAGCCACATTTGGAAATGTCTCCAGACTTTTTCTGTCTTCCCCACTGACAGCTTGAAAACAGACAGCTTAGCAGTTCAGCCTGAAAGCAGTATGTTCATTTTCTCTTGCAGGTTGGGTACAGAAAAACTGAACTAGAGGCATGGAGGCCTGTGCTGTGATGGAGGGATGACCTAGTCTTTAAGAATATTTCATTGATGTGCCTGGTGTGAACCAGGATTTCTGCAGCTACAGCCCTGGGGTCCCTTCATGCAGATAGATCACTTGAGGCCCCCAGGACAGAGCTCTGCAGAGAGAATTCCCATCACTCTGGACACACACATCACGTCCCAGTCCCTTGGAACCGATATTTCTGTAACTGGGGATGGCAAGCTGGTGGGCAGCCCTGGAATCTTGAGAGAAGGGGCTCGAGGTGGGGTTTAACCAAGACCACTTGTCTCATCTCTAGTTCCAAATCTCCCTATGCTTTGAGTAAAGCAGGGTCATGAAGGAGGAAAAGTGAAGCCCAGAGAAGGGGAGACATATGCCTGGGACCACACAGCAAGTCAGCCTGCCTAAAAAGCTTTCTGAGCCTGCGTCCTTATCAGACCTGGCTGCCTCCCACATGGCAGACCCCTAGAAGCATTCTAGATCTCGGTACATGGTGAGACTTGTGCAGCGGCTTGTTTATAAGGCTGCATTACTGAGCTTTTAAAAGTCCAGATGGTTCCAGTTGTGGGGATCTACAGGTCATGAAACTGTCACGCTCACAATGCAGTGTCTCTCGCTCGAGGTAATGATGTCATCTGTTTGCAGAAAAAGGCCCCTGGTCCAGGCTGTCACGAGAGCTGTCGCAGCATGGAGCTGCAGCCGGGGTATGGAGGGCATGTGATGGGTCTGTGCAGAGTCACTCTGCTGGGTCTGCGCTGCGTTCTCCTGCACAACAAGGGCCTGATGTGCTTGGGGAGAGTGGAAATCAGGTACGCGTGCCTCATTCTTTTCCTACGTCTTGTCCCTGAGCAGAACTGCAGCCAATGCTCCCGGCCCTCTCCCAGCGCTGCAGGAATGCCCTCCTCTACTTTTGCCTTCAAAACCAGCTTAGGAGGCACCTGGCTGGCTCAGTGGTTGAGCCTCTGACTCTTGATTTTGGCTCAGGTCATGATCTCACCAGTCCTGGAATCGAGCCCTGTGTACAGTCCAGTGCTCAGTGGGCTCATCTCTCCCTGACTTATGCAGTCTCTCTCTTTCTTTCTAAAATAAATAAATCTTTATTTTTTCTTTGTTTAAAAAAGATTTTATTTATCCACTTGAAACAGAGAAATACACAGAGAAGGAGAGAGAGAGAACATGAGCAGGGGGAGCAGCAGAGGGGAGAAACAGACTCTCTGCTGAGCTGGGAGCCTGATGAGGGGCTCCATCCCAGGACCAGTAGGAGATCATGACCTGAGCCCAAGACAGATGCTTAATCATCTGAGCCACCCAGGCGTCCTAAAAAAAAAAAAAAAAAAAAAAAAAACAAAAAAAAAAAAAACAAAAAAAAAACAATCAATCTTTAAACAAACAGACTAACAAACAGATAGACAAGCAAACAAAGAAACCAGCTTAGAACTGTGGGTACCAATCCTGCATATGGGGTTTTCTGTCTGATCCAGGACAGGCCATTTCACCCGTCTCATCACATATTTCCTCATCTCTAAGTTGGTGTCAGTAATAGATCCAGCTCCACAGGTTGTTGCAAAGATTAAGCAAAATAATTTTGAGGAGGGTGAGGGTCTCCTCAAAATGGGAATAAACCCAATCTTAAATGTAGGGTGTGAAAAAGTGACATCATGTTTCCATTCCAGTTGATCCGCCAAGACCCGCGCACCTGGGACCTCCAAAGTCTTCCTCTTAAACGTCCCAGCTGCACCCTTACCACGCTGACTTTTCTTGGGTGGTTCGTGGATCCCAGGGCTGGACATCACAGGGAGAGGCTTCCATAGCAGAGAGTGACTTGCCTCATGTGCCAGAGGACCACCCGGCACCCAGCGACCAAGCTGAGCTCCCAGATCGCAGCACTCAGCCTCACACTTTTTAGTCCCATTCCCCTTGCCAAGTACGTGGAGTAAATTCTGTAAGGTCAGGAACCCTGTTTGTCTTATTTATATCACTGTGTGGCCAGCATCCAGAACAAGGACTTGGCACACAGTCTCCATTATACGTTGAAGGGATGAACGGGTGGATGGACGGATGGATGGATAGGTGGATGGATGGATGGATGGATGGATGGATGGATGGATGGATGGATGGATGGACGTACGGATGGATGGATAGGTGGATGGATGGACGGATGGATGGATGGATGGATGGATGGATAGGTGGATATATGGATGAATGACTGGATGGCTGGGTGGAAGCCCGGCAAGCATGGGAGGAAAGAAAGAAGGAAGCAGAGAAGGAAGGAGGGAAAGAAGTAAAGATGACTGGACGGACATACAAGGTGTGAAATATCAGCCCCAAGTCATGCCTAAAAACACTTCATAAGTGACCACTTTTAGTGATTTAGCATTTTAGACCATTTAAAACATATATATTTTTTAAATAGAAAAAGTAGATCAACATCTTTCAAATCATAGTCTAGGAACTTGCTGACTCTGCATGAATTTGCCAGCTTCTCGCTGCCTTACATAATGATCACAGTTACACATGTAAATATGTTTAGAAAACATAGTCTCTATCACATGGATGTGATTTCTGTGCATGCCTCTGGGAAAAAGGTCAAAGGATACCAGAACAGGAATGGAAGCAAACATTTACTGAGTGCCTACTAGGCATCAAATTGGTTTATCAAAATACTACCCCATCAGAGCCTTTCAATTCTGCATGGAGAATAATTTCATGCCTGTTTCTCAGGTGAGGGAACCCAGATGACATGAGGTTTTAGGGCCTGTGGGAGACCACACAGCTGGTAAATGGCAGAGCTGGCTTTGAATTCAGCTTTGCTCAGTCCCACATGGCCTGCCTGGGAAGAGGAAGAGGGCCTTCTGGAAAGGCAGGAATGGGATGGGTTGACCACTGTCTCAGGACAGTGCTTAGCTGTGCTGGCTCATTAATTTCACAGCAATCCTGTAGGAAGGGAACCGTTAGCATCCCCATTTCGCAGGTGAGGAAACTGAGTTTCAGAGCTGAACATCACTTCTGAAGTCCTTGATTTAATCCTCAAGAAAGGTTTTCAAGGTCAATCAGATTTCATGGCAATATGGCCCCAGTGAAGGCAGACAATGGGCTTGGGGCCCCAAGGGCTCGCTCAGTGCCCTAAATTCCTTCATTACACTCTCCTCAGAGTCACGGTGTGTTGATTCTGGTTAAAATGCAAATCGTACCTGGAGGGATAACACAGAAAGCCATTATTGGCCTGGAATAAAGCCAGGTCACATTTGTGTCCAAATTCCATTTTCAATACCTTTGGGTTTCTTTCTAATAACTTGAAATTTTTTCCCTAAGTAATTCATGTTCGTTGTAGAATTTTAGAAAATGCAGAGAGGTTAAGAAAAAAAAAAAAAAGAACAAAGAAAAAAATTGCTCATAATCCCTGTGAGGCAGCCATTTCTTTCCATATTATCTAGTAGCGGTGCTCAAATTTAAAACTATACATTTCTCACTCTCCACACAGCTAATTACCGGCTGATGCCATCTCCACGCTGGTTAGAGGGCGGATGGGGAGAAGCATGTGATCCAGAAATGACCAATCAGAGCACCCCAGCCCTGTCCACAGTGATTGGTTCATGAAAGGAAGACTAATCAAACCCAGGCATAAGCCAATTAGAGTTCTGCCCAGACTTTTCCCTGGATTCCAGATTCCCTGGAATCAGTGAGAGAGTGGTGCTTTTTTCTTTTTTTTAATTGTCCTAAGTTGCAAAGAGGCTGGGACCCGAGATGGCCACTCTTGCCTTAGTCTGTGGAGAGTTTGCCAAAGAATAAAGCCAACTCCACAGAAGAAAGGATAGCTGAGACACATGGAGAGAGAGAGATTGCTGACATTGTCTGCGTACCTGGGTTCAACTACACCTGAAGCCAGTATTTTAATAGAGTTTTTAGTTATTAAATTGAACCATATGCAGCTCCAATATTTGGCAATTTTTGATCCCAAAAAGACAAGTTCATATCATTCCACTAAATACATGAGACAACAAATCCCCTTTCCCACTTCGGTAAGTTTAAGTTGAGTTTCTGATTCTTGCAACTGAAAGAATGCTGTCCAATATACCTGTCATCCAAAGAAAATCAATATTCACATTTCGGTCTCTCTCTTCCCATACTTACTTCTTTGTGTGCCTATATCTGTATATGTTTGTGTAATAGAGTATAGCCCAGTTTAATATAATATAATAAACTTGTGATACTTTATTTTCATTTTTTCTTAAGATTTATTTTTTTTATATGGGCGGAAGGGGCAGAGGAAGAGAGAGAGAATCCTGAAGCAGACTCCCTGCTAAGCAGGATCCCAACACAGGGTTCAATCCTAGGACCCCAAGGTCATGATCTGAGCCAAAATCAAGAATTGAACCCTTAACTGACTGAGCCACCCAGGTGCCCTAATTTGTGACATTTTAATTTAACTTAACTTTAATTTAATTTAACTCATTATCTGTATAAATTCGTTGTTCAGTAACTGCCTTCTCCTACAGACTGAAAGTTAATGTCTGCTGTCCTTCACAGAGAACACAGAGGCAGGACTATACTAGCTGCTCAGTAAACATTCGTTGACTGTATCAATATAGGTATATGCTAAAAAGTGGAATCCAGCACACAGAAGTGATTTGGAGACAAGCCAGTTTGCAGCCAGGTACCTACATCTATTCCATAAAAGTGAGATACACTGTCCCATTAGAATTGGGTCCACATGCCCAGCAAATCAGTGAAAACTGAACACTTGCATTAAAATTTAAATGGTAAGCCAGCTAAACCTAGCAGGTTAGAAAGAAGACCAGCACCTGCTGAGGAAAATACGTTGTTCAACTTCTCAGCCTTTTTTAAAAAAAGATTTTATCACAGGCGTGTGACTCATTACTGCCTCCTCCAGGTGGCATAGGGAAATGCAGGGGAAGAAATGGAATGTAGTTGGTCAAGCCATTAGTCCTGCTACTGCAAGCATCATAGGCTCAGTGATGACCAGAACATGGAGGTGTGCTCTCTCATTGTTGCTGTAGTTCTTGAGACCACTGTATTGTATCCAATATTCCCATCATCAGCACTAAGAGCGGCTGGTGGGAACAGCCAGGCAAGATGCTAAGAGGTTCTTAAGTGTTATCTCATTTCTTATAATATCCTAGGAAATGGATACTTTTAGGGATCCATGTTACAGATCAGGAAGCGGAGCCTCAGCCAGATGAAGACTTTTGCCCAAGGACACATAGTTTGGTAAGGGGCAGAGCTAGGACTTGAACCCAAGGTCTTCTGGCCCTTTCTGCTCTGTTGATTTTCTAGATGATCTAATCGACCCTTGCCATTGTACATGTGAGGACCACAAGGCTCTGAGCAGCAACCCCCCACCCCCAGTTCTGAAGTTGTAGAGGATCCCAAATACCTATTAGGACCTTTACCTGTTTATACTTCCATTTGGTTTTTCAGAAATGATCCTAAGTAGAGGATGGGAGGGGTCCTGATGTGGTGAAGCCCAAGTGGGATTGAGCAGAAGATACTGGCTAATGTTTGCATTCTCGGCAAGTACTGACTGGGAGGGTGGCCGGGGCCATCAGTGAAGTCCACATGTTGGAGGCTGGGGGTACATGTGATATTGCTCACCATCGGGCCATCTGTGGTGACAGCAAGCTGAGTCCCTCCAAGCGTCGGCCCCTAAATCAATGGATGAGTAAAGCGTGGTGGACACACACACAAGGGAGTGCCATATGGCAGGCCTAGATGCGGGCATGGCAGCGTGGGTGAGTCTTAAAGTCACAGTACCACGAAGACAAGGAGTAACGGGATGCAGCTCACAGCACAGTACCTTTGAGGTAAATAAAAAACACATGCACACAAAACATGTTTCCCAGGAACAGGTACAAATAAAAGGACATCAAACAGGTCAGACTGGCTGCCTGTGGGGTGCACATGGGAGGGATGGATAAGAGTGGGGCATGAGGATCAATGGAAATGAATGAACAAATAAACAAATGAATGACACATGGGAGATGCTTGCAGACAATAGTGTGAACGTGTCATAAGCCAAGAAACATACATGCCTCAACCTCAGCCCGTGATATTAAAAAAAATAATAATAAAACTCAAAACAAAATCACCCTACCAGGCTCATGAGCAAAATAAAGTCACAGTGGAAGGAGCCCAGCATTTCTAAGACACGTAAATTATATCAGGTGCTGTGCTAGGGGTGTGTTATCTCATTTGCTCTTCATCTGAATATGGGAGGGAGGTACTGTTTGTTTTATAGATGGGGAAGGTTGAAGAGAGAGGAGAAGCAAGTTGGGTATTCACTGGAAGAAGGTGTTTCTCACCTGGGTTGTCCAAATCCAAAGCCATTGGTTTTTGATTGGCCCTGGGGATTCCACACCCTGCATGGTTCACTTTCTGGGAAGGGAGCGGAAAGACATTCTCAGATTAGCTTCAGAGAAAAACTGACAAGTCTATAGGATGGCCCCATTAAAAAAAAAAAGTGTCATGTGACTTAGCACAGAAAACGAGCTGTAAGGATCTGAGTCCAGGTGCTAGCGGCACCTGGGAGCAGGGAGGAGTCTTTGCTGGTGGCCCCTTGTTTTTAGCACACCCAGCTGGGCTGACCCACAAGAGGGCTTAATATACTTTCACACATGGTTCTTTAGATGGGAAGTACAGGCTTTTCTCTAAACCTTTATGTATCATCTGTATGTCTTAGAAGAGCATAAATGGCTTTTGTAATCAAAAAGGAATGAGAAAGTATTTTCTGTTGGAAGGAAAATGTTTGTTTACTATGAATAGGCAGAGGAAATCTGAAGCCAGCACTGTCTGACATTCCTGTCTCCCAGGGTAATGATTACCTGTTTATTTGCAGGGACTCCGACCATCCTTAGAACCCACTGGGAGCATGGTTCAGGGCAGAGGGCTCCAAAGGAAAAAAGCAGATTTTTCCTAGTGTGATGCTGCGCATTTTCTTTGACAATGAAACCTCTGTTTGCACACCTGCAAAATGGGCATGATGCCAACTATGACATCAAGACAAAATGAGAGACTGCATGGGAGGGGTTTAGTACTAAGCTTAGCACAGAGCAGGGGCTCAACACAAAATAACCTTTTTTTTTTAAGGTCTTATTTTAAAGTAATCTCTACACCCAACATGGGACTTGAACTCACGACCCCAAGAACAAGCGTTGCCTGCTCTTCTGACTGAGCCAGCCAGGTGCCCCCTTAACAGGTAATCATCTTTTGATGGTGACAGAGGGCCAAGTACACGCCTCAGCTGGCAGAAACAGTGGGGACAGAGGTACTCAGCACAACTGTGCCAGTCCTGTCAGGCTCTTCGTTCAGATTTCTACTTTGAAGGATTCTGAGCCCGAGTGGCTGATTCCTTGTCCTCCCTCAGCCTCCTGGAAAGTAATGCCAGGGAAGCCTTAATTCCTGGATAAAAAGACAATGAAGTATCATTTGGGCCAATTTCATCAGTGGAGCACTCTGGGTGCTCAGGAAAAACTAGAGAATTCCAGCACAGCCCACAGCTTCCAGGCCAGGGCCCTGGACCAAGTGATTAGAGGTGAAGAGATGAGAGTCTAGAAGCAGAGAGAGTAGGTGTTGCCTGAGGATGTGACGAACTGTACCCAGACCAAAGCCCTGGGAATTAACGGACCCCACACACATCTCTGAGGTTCTGGCAGTAGTTTCTGAGGAAACACACACACACCAGCTCAGGGAACTGTATTTAGAATTTTCTTTCACCTCAATCACATCAGAAATGATACCCCAGATTGTCCAACCACAATTCACCATCCCTTTCATTCTTGCCTTTAAAGTAATAGGAATATCTCTACCATATTGAGTGAATTCTATTAGCCAGACACTGTGCTGACATCTTTACAGAAATAGCTCATTTAATCCTCTGAACACCAGGTAGCAATTAGGATTCTGATGGATTGTAAGGACCAGAAATAAAATAACTGTGGCTTAAGAAAGAAAGCTCATTTTTCTCTCGTGCTAAGTGAATTCAGAAATAGTTGGTTCAGAACAGATGTCAACGACTGGATTTCCTTAATTCTTGAGGTTCTGTCATCCTCACCATTTGGCTTTCTCCCCATGGTCCAAAATGGCTGCTTGAGCTCCTGCATCAGAACTACATTCCAGTCAGCAAACAGGAGGAAGGCACAAAGAAAGTCTCACTTCTCCCTCTTAGGGTTCTTCTAGTCAGGTGCATTTGTTGTCTGTTTTTTATATCTCCCCAGCCAGAATTACTCCCATGACTACCCTTAGCAATAGAGAGTGATGAAAAATAAGGCTTTCACTCTAGGTGAGCATGAGTCCACTTCCAAGTCAGAGGAGGAAATGGGAGAATGGCTATTTGGTAGAGAGAAGACTCTTCTGGCTTTGGCCACAGAGTTAGTAATAATTTTTTGGCCACAGAGTTAGTAATAATTTTTGCTTCCCAGAAACTGAAATTCAAGGGAGACAAAGGCTCAGAGAAAGGTCAGAGGTCACTCAGATAGTATGTGACAGAGCCAGGATCTGAACCAATGCCCGTCTGATGGAGCCACTGGGCTCTTTGAAATCTCTGTAAAAAGATATAGGTGCAAACAACGGAAACCCACAGAGACACACCTTCAAAATCACAGGCTTCAGACACACCTTCAGATTCCCAAACTCACTGGATTTTATATGCAGAGTTTCAAACCAGAGCCATTTTGACAACTAAATCCAAATCCCCAGGAAATGGTAGTTTCTAGCCAGGGCTGTGACAGAGACTTAATTTCCACAACCCCAAGAATGTCCTCCTCTGTAGGACCCAGGGAACAGGCTGTGAATTCAGTTTAGAAGGTCCCTTCCTGGCCAGGCTAAACCAGGGAGGAAGGAGGTCAATGCCAGCCGTGAGATCACACCCGGAGGTCCCTCTCTAGGGTGACGGCAGGGTGTTTGGCAGGGGGGCCATTTGTCTCCTGCCCTCTCTGGTTCAGAGGATGTGCAAATAATCATGGTGATTTGAATTGCTGCTCAGAGCAGGGAGATAATGACATCCTGCTGAGGAGTCTGTGAGGAAGGTCGCATCCAAGGTGAACCCTCCTGTTTTGTGCTGACATTCAGGGCCCACAGCACCTTGATTGTGGTTCCTGCCAGCCAACCGTGGGTGCAAATCACCCGGCAGGAGGACAAAGGCAAGTAACAATGATTGTAGCAGAGGCCCTTGGTGAGCAAGTTCCTGACTTCCTCCTTACAGCACCTCCCTAAGGGCCACGCATCAGTCCCTGCTTACAGCAGAGAAAACAGAGTCTTTTTAAAATTTTTAAATGTAAATTCCATTTAGTTAACCTATACTGTATGTTAGTTTCAGGGGTAGAATTTAGTGATTCATCAGTGTAGAAGCCATCTGCCTAGCGTCCCCCAGAGGGTAAGTGGCAGAAACAGGATTTGAGTCCAGGTCAGCTGTGTCTAGCCTCATTACCCGCTGTCACTCTGCTGTCCATCTATTGGGGCAGAGAGGGACAGATCTCAAAGTCCTGCAATGGCCACTTCAAGATTTCATTCTGCAGCTGACAGGAGCTAGCCCCTCTCTGAGCTTCAGATTCCGTGTCTGAACAATACAGATGTTAACCATGTCCACCTCAAATAGTGACTGCAGAGTGTAAAGCAGCAAACGAGGGGTCTGGCTTGGACGACACCGTCCTGTATGGAAGCTGTCACTCACTACGTGATGGGAAGACCCAGTGAATGGCTACCACGCCAGGACCTGCTACATGCGGGCACTCTGCTAAGGGGTTTGCGTGAATTTCTGCATAAAATGCTCACAGGAGCCTGTGAGTTACAGGCCGTGATTGTCACACACCCCACAGACAAAGGAGGTGAAGGAGAGAGGTCTGTAACGGAATTGATGCCATAAGCAAATACATAATAACAAACACATAAGCAAGGCTTGAGCCCGGAGCGTCAGGCTTCGCAGGGCGAACCCTGACCTCCCCAGTGCGACAGCCCCATGTGCCTGGTGAGCGCAGAAATGGTCACGGCTCATTGGAGGTGAGCTAGGCATGTTGAAAACACACAAGATCCTGAAGACTTTGTTTCTAATATTGTACATAATTTTTCCTATTGATAATGTGTTGACATGATACCCTTTAAATACTGGGTTAAAACAAGAGATTATTAAAATTAATTTCAACTGTTTCTTCTTACTTTTTTTTTTGAACGTGGCTTCTAGAAAATTATAAATCAACTGCAAAGTGTGCACTAGATGTCTTTGGGATGGTGCTACCCTAACCACTGTACTACGTGGCTCCCAGAGGATGGGGTGAGCCACGAGGCTTGCCTCCCAGCCTTCCCGCATAGTCCTTCTGATGTTGCTGTACTTGGGCTTCAGCCTGTGAGCCAGTGAGCTGATTCCCTTGTCCCTCACGCCTTAGTGAGTGAGTGAGTGTGTGTGTGTGTGTGTGTACGCACGTGCACACTCACGTGCAGGCAAACGTGTGTCCTCTTCAAAGTCACTTCCTGCTGGGCTCCTTCTTCACCGCGGTTAACATCACAGCAGCTCACTGAGGGTGGGAGAGGGCAGAGGGCCCCCCCCCCCCCGGCCCCCCGTGCAAACACAGAATCTCCACCCTCCGCTCCCACTCCTGCCGGCCGCTCCCTCGGATGGCCCACCAGCCCTGCATTTCCAGGTTCTGGCCCCCGGCAAGGTTATTGAAGCCGAGATCGGTTGTCCTCCCTCTCCCAGGGAAAATAAAAATATTCTAATTAAAGCTGGGAAGGCCCTGGGAACAATAGGGCTGGCGCCAGGCTGATGGATATAATTCAATTTGCAGCGTGAAGAGCAGGACTCTGGGCTCTCGCCATTACCATGTGGATTGTGGAGCGGACTTGATTCAGAAGTAAATTTAGTGAATGCAGGCCAGCCAGCGTGGCGGTGGAGGTAGGGGACTTGTGTCCTGTTCTATCCGCAGTCAGGGAACAGGCCAGGCCATGGGGTATGGAGGCTCAGGTACACCTGGCTCCTCCAAACTTCAGCTTCCACATCTGGAAACAGGGGATAATTTTGGTACCCCACCTGCTCGGTCTTCATGAAGACCGAGGAGGGCAACTTAGGCAAAGGGCTTGGTTCAGGGCCTGGCACAGAGTAAGCGCTCAGTGAAACAGGGCAGTTCTCTTTCTCTCTCTCTTTCTCTTTATAATGGGGTTGGGAGGGGCAGAGATAGAGAATCCCAAGCAGACTCCTCGGCTCAGCACAGAGCTCGACATGGGGCTCGATCTCATGACCCCAAAATCATGACCTGAACCAAAATCAAGAGTCTCACACTTAACCCACTAAGCCACCCAGATGTCCTGGGGCCACTCTCTATTATTTTTGCTCCTTTCCCCCATGGTGACATTGGACATCACCAATTGTCATGTTCTCAGCAGGCATCTAATCCTACAGACAGGCCCCTGGTTCCAGGGGTGATGCCCTGGGAAGGCAGTGAGCGGAGGAGGGGGAGAAGCGAGAGAAAGGCTCCTGTGTTGGTCTGTGGTCATAGCTAAAAATAGCCATCGCAATTAAATGGGAAAATATTATTATACTAACAGCTGGCTACTGAAGTAGGGTCGGGAATAGAAGGTAAAGTTGCGAAGGGCTGGTGTCAGATCTCCTACAGCTTTTGGAGAAGTCTGAAGTGACTTTGTACTAGACAACAAAACTAACTGATTTTTTTTTTCCCCTCAGGGCAGAGGGTAGGAAAGTGAGATTAGGAGAGCCTGAAGAGATGGGAGACAGAGGAGACACAGCCAGATGGGGAGGGTTGGAGTTGAGTGAGGGAAAGGGGGCTTGAATCACCCCCATCACCACCACCAAACCCAAAAAGTGTTGATCCAGGGACGTTTGAAAAATCCTCATGCCTAGTGTTCCATTTGGAAGCTGATCTCACTAAAGCAATGTTGACCTTGACTGTCTTCTACCCCACCCCTGAAATCTGTGGAAAATTTACTATCCTCACAAATTGTGGGTTCCTTCCTTCCTTCCTTCCTACTTCCTTCTTTCTTTTTCTTTTCTTTACTTTTCTTTTCTTTTTTTTTTTTTTCTTTCCTTTCCTCTCCTTTTCTTTCTTCTTTTTTTCTTTCTTTCTTACATAGAACTCAAGCAGGAAGCGGAGTTTCGCCTCCGGAGGTATGTGGGACTACCAAGTGTGGAGGCAAGAACAGTAAGCACCTGAATCCTTCTGAGAACTGGCAAAAATATTGAAGGAAGCTTTGAACTTCTCAGGCTGCTGCTGAGCTAGCATTGTATTAGGTATTGTATTATTGTATTATGTTATAATATAATACATTGTATTATAACTTCCACTTAAATACCACCCCCCCGTCCTTCTGGCAAAGCAGACTGCCAGAGAGTTGGGGTCCTTCCTCTCTGTTGGTAGTCAGCTCTGTAACAAAAAAGCAGATTGAATTTAGCTCAAAAGCAAAGGGAGGGTAAATTGGAGAGTTACTGCAAGCTCACAGAATTGAAATATGAGATAAAGAACAGGCCACAGAAAGGCCAGTAAGCGGGGCAGTCCCGGGGACCTTAGCAGCAAGAATAGTGGGCTGCCTCAAAGGACAAATAAATCCATTCCTTTTGTCCCTGGAGCATCTGCTCAAGATTCAAATCCCCAAGAAAGGGCCTCGGACTGGCCTACTTCAAGTTACTTGGCTACTCCAGCATCGGAGGGATAGGGCTCAGTGACATGACATGGTGGGGTCAGGGAGGGACAGATAATTCCCTAAAGAAAGGGGATGGTGCTGTTCTCAGAATAATCAGAAATGGGATACGGGGTTCAAGTACGTGTGCACGCACACTCACACACACATTCTACCCCCTGCCCACCCAGCATCCATCCTCCTTCCCATATGTACAAATTTTAAGTCACCTTCCTCACCTGATGCAATTCTTCCACCTGCAGCTACAAACATGCGCACCCCTACTCAATGACAAAAGGGCAAATGAAACAGCCCATTCATCTGGAAATGCCACTTTCTGGAATAAGAGTCACAATTTCAGGAAAGCTGTAAGAATGTTCAGGTAGGAGGTGAGGGGGAGAAGGTTGGGGGCTGGCTCACCGATGAGAATTACCCAACCCATGGTCAGCCCATAGGAAGACTGCAGCTCTGGGGAAGATGGGGGTCCTCAGGCCATGTATGGGGGCCACTTGCTCCTCAGTATTTTTGGCTCTCAGAGTGGTTACATCAGAGAGGAAGCCGTGCCACCCAGTGGGTCTTTCCAGCCCTTGGAAGACACTATGTGGGACACTTGGAACTGGCTGAGAAGGAATTTTGCTGGAGTTTACAAATTCCTCCTTGCTCCTGTGTCTTGGCATGCTCCTGGTCCTAAGGGAAGCAAGTACACAGGAGCAAGTAGAGACTGGGAGTAAAGAATATTGGCGTGAGGTAGAACTAGCTTCGAGGGGGAGGAGTCAAGATGGCGGAGAAGTAGCAAGCTGAGACTGCTTCAGCTAGCCGGAGATCAGCTAGATAGCTTATCTAAAGATTGCAAACACCTGAAAATCCATCGGCAGATCGAAGAGAAGAAGAACAGCAATTCTGGAAACAGAAAAACAACCACTTTTTCTGAAAGGTAGGACCGGTGGAGAAGTGAATCCAAAGCGACGGGAAGATAGACCCCGGGGGGAGGGGCCGGCTCCCGGCAAGCGGCGGAGCAACCGTGCACAAAATCAGGACTTTTAAAAGTCTGTTCCGCTGAGGGACATCGCTCCAGAGGCTAAACCGGGGCGAAGCCCACGCGGGGTCAGCGTGGCCTCAGGTCCCGCAGGGTCACAGAAGGATCGGGGGTGTCTGAGTGTCGCAGAGCTTGCGGGTATTGGAACGGGAAAGCCGGCTACAGAGACAGAGCCGACAGTAAGCTCGCAGCTCCGTGTTACCTTGAACCGGTCGCAGGCTCGGTGAGCTCGGACCGCGGCCGGAGGTCAGGCAGACGGGAGTAACTGGGCGCGGTTCCCTGAGCGCGCACTGAGGAGTGCGGCCCTGGGCTCTCGGCTCCTCCGGGCCGGAGACCAGGAGGCCGCCATTTATATTCCCGTCCTCTGGAACTCTACGGAAAGCGCTCAGGGAACAAAAGCTCCTGAAAGCAAACCCGAGCGGATTACTCACCCCAGCCCCGGGTAAGGGCGGTGTAATTCCGCCTGGGGCAAAGACACTTGAGAATCACTACAACAGGCCCCTCCCCCAGAAGATCAACAAGAAATCCAGCCAAGACCAAGTTCACCTACCAAGGAGTGCGGTTTCAATACCAAGGAGAGCAGCAGAATTCCAGAGGAGGAGAAAGCCAAGCACGGAACTCATGGCTTTTTTCCTGTGATTTTTTTTAGTCTTGCAGTTAATTTAATTTTTTCTTTTTCATTTTTTTTTTTTCTCGCCTTCGGGTAAAATTTTTTTTTAACTGTTACCTTTTTCTTTTTTAACGATTTTATACTAGTTTATCTAATATATATATTTTTTCTTTTTTACATTTTTCTTAGGTGTATTCTTTTTTTAAAAATTCTTTTCTTTTCTTTTCTTTTTCTTTTTCTTTTTTTTCTTTCTTCCTTTTTGAACCTCTTTTTATCCCCTTTCTCCCCACTCACGATTTTGGATCTCTTCTAATTTGGTTAAAGCATATTTTCCTGGGGTTGTTGCCACCCTTTTAGTATTTTACTTGCCCCTTCATTTACTCTTATCTGGACAAAATGACAAGACGTAAAAATTCAACACAAAAAAAAGAGACAAGAGAGGCAGTACCGAAGGCTAGGGACCTAATCAATACAGACATCGGTAATATGTCAGATCTAGAGTTCAGAATGACAATTCTCAAGGTTCTAGCCGGGCTCGAAAAAGGCATGGAAGATATTAGAGAAACCCTCTCGAGAGATATAAAAGCCCTTTCTGGAGAAATGAAAGAACTAAAATCTAACCAAGGTGAAATCAAAAAAGCTATTAATGAGGTGCAATCAAAAATGGAGGCTCTAACTGCTAGGATAAATGAGGCAGAAGAAAGAATTAGTGATATAGAAGACCAAATGACAGAGAATAAAGAAGCTGAGCAAAAGAGGGACAAACAGCTACTGGACCACGAGGGGAGAATTCGAGAGATAAGTGACACCATAAGACGAAACAACATTAGAATAATTGGGATTCCAGAAGAAGAAGAAAGTGAGAGGGGAGCAGAAGGTATACTGGAGAGAATTATTGGGGAGAATTTCCCCAATATGGCAAAGGGAACGAGCATCAAAATTCAGGAGGGTCAGAGAATGCCCCTCAAAATCAATAAGAATAGGCCCACACCCGTCACCTAATAGTAAAATTTACAAGTCTCAATGACAAAGAGAAAATCCTGAAAGCAGCCCGGGAAAAGAAGTCTGTAACATACAATGGTAAAAATATTAGATTGGCAGCTGACTTATCCACAGAGACCTGGCAGGCCAGAAAGAGCTGGCATGATATTTTCAGAGCACTAAACGAGAAAAACATGCAGCCAAGAATACTATATCCAGCTAGGCTATCATTGAAAATAGAAGGAGAGATTAAAAGCTTCCAGGACAAACAACAACTGAAAGAATTTGCAAATACCAAACCAGCTCTACAGGAAATATTGAAAGGGGTCCTCTAAGCAAAGAGAGAGCCTACAAGTGGTAGATCAGAAAGGAACAGTGACCATATACAGTAACAGTCACCTTACAGGCAATACAGTGGCACTAAATTCATATCTCTCAATAGTTACCCTGAATGTGAATGGGCTAAATGCCCCTGTCAAAAGACACAGGGTATCAGAATGGATAAAAAAACAAAACCCATCTATATGTTGCCTCCAAGAAACTCATTTAAAGCCCGAAGACACCTCCAGATTTAAAGTGAGGGGGTGGAAAAGAATTTACCATGCTAATTGACATCAAAAGAAAACAGGAGTGGCAATCCTTATATCAGATCAATTAGATTTTAAGCCAAAGACTATAATAAGAGATGAGGAAGGACACTATATCATACTCAAAGGGTCTGTCCAAAAAGAAGATTTAACAATTTTAAATATCTATACCCCCAATGTGGGAGCAGCCAACTATATAAACCAATTAATAACAAAATCAAAGAAACACATCAACAATAATACAATAATCGTAGGGGACTTTAACACTCCCCTCACTGAAATGGACAGGTCATCCAAGCAAAAGATCAGCAAGGAAATAAAGGCCTTAAACGACACACTGGACCAGATGGACATCACAGATATATTCAGAATATTTCATCCCAAAGCAACAGAATACACATTCTTCTCTAGTGCACATGGAACATTCTCCAGAATAGATCACATCCTCGGTCCTAAATCAGGACTCGACCGGTCTCAAAAGATTGGGATCATTCCCTGCATATTTTCAGACCACAATGCTCTAAAGCTAGAACTCAACCACAAAAGGAAGTTTGAAAAGGACCCAAATACATGGAGACTAAACAGTATCCTTCTAAAGAATGAATGGGTCAACCGGGAAATTAAAGAAGAATTGAAAAAAATCATGGAAACAAATGATAATGAAAATACAACGGTTCAAAATCTGTGGGACACAACAAAGGCAGTCCTGAGAGGAAAATATATAGCGGTACAAGCCTTTCTCAAGAAACAAGAAAGGTCTCAGGTACACAACCTAACCCTACACCTAAAGGAGCTGGAGAAAGAACAAGAAAGAAACCCTAAGCCCAGCAGGAGAAGAGAAATCATAAAGATCAGAGCAGAAATCAATGAAATAGAAACCAAAAAAACAATAGAACAAATCAACGAAACTAGGAGCTGGTTCTTTGAATGAATTAATAAAATTGATAAACCCCTGGCCCCACTTATCAAAAAGAAAAGAGAAAGGACCCAAATAAAGAAAATCATGAATGAAAGAGGAGAGATCACAACTAACACCAAAGAAATACAAACTATTATGAGAACATACTATGAGCAACTCTACGGCAATAAATTTGACAATCTGGAAGAAATGGATGCATTCCTAGAAACATATAAACTACCACAACTGAGCCAGGAAGAAATAGAAAGCCTGAACAGACCCATAACCAGTAAGGAGATTGAAACAGTCATTAAAAATCTCCAAACAAACAAAAGCCCAGGGCCAGACGGCTTCCCGGGGGAATTCTACCAAACATTTAAAGAAGAACTAATTCCTATTCTCCTGAAACTGTTCCAAAAAATAGAAATGGAAGGAAAACATCAAAACTCATTTTATGAGGCCAGCATCACCTTGATCCCAAAACCAGACAAGGATCCCACCAAAAAAGAGAGCTATAGACCGATATCCTTGATGAACACAGATGCGAAAATACTCAACAAAATACTAGCCAATAGGATTCAACAGTACATTAAAAGGATTATTCACCACGACCAAGTGGGATTTATTCCAGGGCTGCAAGGTTGGTTCAACATCCGCAAATCAGTCAATGTGATACAACACATCAATAAAAGAAAGAACAAGAACCATATGATACTCTCAATAGATGCTGAAAAAGCATTTGACAAAGTACAACATCCCTTCCTGATCAAAACTCTTCAAAGTGTAGGGATGGAGGGCACATACCTCAATATCATCAAAGCCATCTATGAAAAACCCACCGCAAATATCATTCTCAATGGAGAAAAACTGAAAGCTTTTCCGCTAAGGTCAGGAACACGGCAGGGATGTCCATTATCACCACTGCTATTCAACATCGTACTAGAGGTCCTAGCCTCAGCAATCAGACAACAAAAGGAAATTAAAGGCATCCAAATCGGCAAAGAAGAAGTCAAATTATCACTCTTCGCAGATGATATGATACTATATGTGGAAAACCCAAAGACTCCACTCCAAAACTGCTAGAACTTATACAGGAATTCAGTAAAGTGTCAGGATATAAAATCAATGCACAGAAATCAGTTGCATTTCTCTACACCAACAGCAAGACAGAAGAAAGAGATATTAAGGAGTCAATCCCATTTACAATTGCATCCAAAACCATAAGATACCTAGGAATAAACCTAACCAAAGAGACACAGAATCTATACTCAGAAAACTATAAAGTACTCATGAAAGAAATTGAGGAAGACACAAAGAAATGGAAAAATGTTCCATGCTCCTGGATTGGAAGAATAAATATTGTGAAAATGTCTATGCTACCTAAAGCAATCTACACATTTAATGCAATTCCTATCAAAGTACCATCCATCTTTTTCAAAGAAATGGAACAAATAATGCTAAAATTTATATGGAACCAGAAAAGACCTCGAATAGCCAAAGGGATATTGAAAAAGAAAGCCAATGTTGGTGGCATCACAATTCCGGACTTCAGGCTCTATTACAAAGCTGTCATCATCAAGACAGCATGGTACTGGCACAAAAACAGACACATAGATCAATGGAACAGAATAGAGAGCCCAGAAATAGACCCTCAAATCTATGGTCAACTAATCTTCGACAAAGCAGGAAAGAATGTCCAATGGAAAAAAGACAGCCTTTTCAATAAATGGTGCTGGGAAAATTGGACAGCCACATGCAGAAAAACGAAATTGGACCATGTCCTTACACCACACACAAAAATAGACTCAAAATGGATGAAGGACCTCAATGTACGAAAGGAATCCATCAAAATCCTTGAGGAGAACACGGGCAGCAACCTCTTCGACCTCTGCCGCAGCAACATCTTCCTAGGAACAACACAAAAGGCAAGGGAAGCAAGGGAAAAAATGAACTACTGGGATTTCATCAAGATCAAAAGCTTTTGCACAGCAAAGGAAACAGTTAACAAAATCAAAAGACAACTGACAGAATGGGAGAAGATATTTGCAAACGACATATCAGATAAAGGACTAGTGTCCAGAATCTATAAAGAACTTAGCAAACTCAACACCCAAAGAACAAATAATCCAATCAAGAAATGGGCAGAGGACATGAACAGACATTTCTGCAAAGAAGACATCCAGATGGCGAACAGACACATGAAAAAGTGCTCCATATCACTCGGCATCAGGGAAATACAAATCAAAACCACAATGAGATATCACCTCACACCAGTCAGAATGGCTAAAATCAACAAGTCAGGAAATGACAGATGCTGGCGAGGATGCGGAGAAAGGGGAACCCTCCTACACTGTTGGTGGGAATGCAAGCTGGTGAAGCCACTCTGGAAAACAGCATGGAGGTTCCTCAAAATGTTGAAAATAGAACTGCCCTATGACCCAGCAATTGCACTATTGGGTATTTACCCTAAAGATACAAATGTAGTGATCCAAAGGGGCACTTGCACCCGAATGTTTATAGCAGCAATGTCCACAATAGCCAAACTATGGAAAGAACCTAGATGTCCATCAACAGATGAATGGATCAAGAAGATGTGGTATATATACACAATGGAATACTATGCAGCCATCAAAAGAAATGAAATCTTGCCATTTGCAACAACATGGATGGAACTAGAGCGTATCATGCTTAGCGAAATAAGTCAAGCAGAGAAAGACAACTATCATATGATCTCCCTGATATGAGGAAGTGGTGATACAACATGGAGGCTTAAGTGGGTAGAAGAAGATTAAATGAAACAAGATGGGATTGGGAGGGAGACAAACCATAAGTGACTCTTAATCTCACAAAACAAACTGAGGTTTGGTGGGGGGAGGGGGTTTGGGAGAAGGGGGTGGGATTATGGACATTGGGGAGGGTATGTGATTTGGTGAGTGCTGTGAAGTTTGTAAACCTGGTGATTCACAGACCTGTACCCCTGGGGATAAAAATATATGTTTATGAAAAATAAAAAATTAAAAAAATAAATAAATAAAAAAAATAAAAAATAAATAAAAAGGGGACACTGGGGCAGCTGGGTGGCTCAGTAAGTTAAGCTTCTGCCTCCGGCTCAGGTCATGATCTCAGGGTCCTGGATCGAGCTCCACATCAGGCTCTCTGCTCAGCAGGAACTCTGCTTCCCGCTCTCTGCCTACTGTGATCTCTCTGTCAAATAAATAAAATCTTAAAAATAAATGAATAAAAAATAAAAGGGGACATAATTCTTAAAAAAAAAAAAAAGAACTAGCTTTGAGTCCTCGCTCTTCTTGCTGGTCACACAGCTTCGGTAAAGGCTGGGCCCTCAGTCTCCTCAACTGTGAAATGGGTCGATGTCTCTCTCAGAGTGTCGCTCTGATGAGTAAGGGAGCTAACGCATGTACTTGTAATAGTGTCTGGTAAAGGCTCCCTACGTAGTAACTCTGATTTTTCTCTCTTTCTGCCTGGCGAGGAAGCTGAGACTCAGAGAAAGATGGAATTTGTCCATGGGACTGTGGAGGTCATCAGATTTCATGAAGCAAAAATATATAAGAGGGAAAGGAAGCATAAGACCAGTGTCATTCAACAGATAAATAATGAGAGTCACATATATAACTTTAGATTTTCTTATAGCCACGTTAAAAAAACTAAAAAGGAACAGGTGAAATTAATCTGAAGAACATATTTTTGGGGCACCTGGGTGGCTCAGCCATTAAGCGTCTGCCTTCGGCTCAGGTCATGATCCCAATGTCCTGGGATTGAATCCTGCATCGGGCTCCCTGCTCCGAGGGAAGCCTGCTTCTCCCTCTTCCACTCCTCCTGCTTGTGTCTCACTGTGTCTTTCTTTCAAAGAAATAAATACAACATTTTAAAAAAAAGAATATTTTTCTTAACCCCAGTATATCGCAGATAATATCATTTCAACATGGGACCCATAGAAAAAGTTACTGAGATGTTTTCCACTCGTTCTTTTCTGGTAGCCACATTGAAAAAGCTAAAAAGCATTTGCCATTAGTTTTCTAGTATATTTTATTTAATCCCATAGATCTAAAATGTTGTTATTATTATTTCAACACACCATCCATATGAAAAAGCAATAAGGAGTTACTGTCCATTCTTATTATCAAACACCTTGAAACCCACTGTGTGCTTTTATATTTGCCACGTGTCTCAATTTGGACCTGCTGCATGTCAAGGTCTGGGCCATGGTAGGTCGTCTGCATCTCCTTCGTTGAAACTTCCCAGGAGCCCTGTGAGGTATTGATAGACCCATCTGCTAGATGAGAAAATGGTCCCTGAGGTCAAGTGACTTGCCTAAGCTCATACAGTCAGAAAAAGAGCAGAGCTGGGTTTGGGGCTGTCTGATCTGTTCCGATATAACCCTTCTGGGACTTCTGGAGCCCCAGTGCCTGCCTCCCGATTGCCCATCCCCAACCTATCGATTACCACCATGATTTATGACCCTCCGGCCAGGCAGTCCTTGAGATGGAAGTAATTTGTTTCTGACAGAGGAGGCGTGCCTGGACACCTGCACCTCCCCATTCTGCCTCGGCTTCCAGCCCAGACGATCGATCGATTCCCTGCTAGTCAATGGTGCCGAGGAGTAACCTACGGCGACAGTTAGATTCGCTTAATCAAGCACTTGCTCAGAGCAGCCCATCTGACAATTTTATTGGGCCGGGAGCGTCATATTTCAGTTTCTGTTTCTGCCTGGGGCTTTGGTTCCTAGATCAGCCAGGGTTGGATCTGTTGCTTTTTGTATTACAGCAGAGTCTGCTCCTTCCCTTGAAGAGTAAACCTACCGGCTGGAGTATAATCGATCCTCTGACCTGGAAGGGGTCACCTGGCATCCCACCGGCCTTTAAGGAGAAAAATCTGTGAGCTCAGCTCTCAGTGACAGTGTTACTGACAATAACACCAGTTGCTATAACAACAGTAATACTTAACATTTATTTAGCCCTTACTGTGTTCTAGGGACGGTTCTAGCGTGTTGCACACAGACACACAGTATGGTAGTGTTCACTGGAAAGCAAAGGGAGGCTTAGGAAGGTGAAGGGGCTTACGCAAGACCACAGAGCTGGAGAGGGATTTGAAATCTAATCTCAAGCAGTCTGGTGTTTTCAAGAGTTTGGTGAAGTGGCAAGATATATACCCCCCCGCCCCCAAAAAAAGTGTGATGAGTAATAGAAAGGAGAAAGCAACAGGGTCTACTATTTCTGGACCAACAATTATAGTATCACAGCAAATACTTACTGGAAAGCTTATGAAGCGCCAGCCTCTGTTATAAGAGCTTCACATACCATATCTCATTAAAGCTCTACAAAACTTTGAAGTAGGGACTATTAGCACCTTATTTTACAGATGGGGAAACTGACAAAGAGGTCAGATGGTTTGGCCAAGGTCATGATGATGTAACCGCAGTGAAAGGACAGAGGATCCCGCTGTGATGTTTACCTATATATTTGGCTTGTTTCTGATTCCTGGGTTATCCACCCCAAGGCTGTAAGGTAAGGCTGACACCCCAAGAGAGACGTCTGAGTGGGAAAAAACTGGCATTGAACTGGGCACTCCCAACTGACACAGCTTGAGTAGTGATGACATTTTAGGATCCATGAGGAAATATTTCATTGGATTCTCAAAAAAATATCTGCTTTAAAGGGTTATTTGGAGGAAGAAGAGGGGTTTGCCTGTCAATGGAAAGCACTGAATAAAGCAGTAAAGAGGCTGTGGGACCTGGAGCCAGACCTGGGTTCAAATCCTGTCACTGTCACACCAAATAGTCACATGAACATGGGCATGTCAGTTACCATTCCTAAGCCACGCCTCCTCCTCTCTCGTATGGGGGTCAGAATGGCACTGAGTTCATAGGGTTGTTGTTGTAGGATGTGCTATAAAATGATGTGCTGTGGACTGGATGTGTCCCCCACCTCCAAACTCATATGTTGAAATCCCAAACCCGATAAGATGGTATTTGCAAATGGGAGCCTTAGGGAGGTAAGGAGGTCACGACAGTGGAGTCTTTGTGATGGGCTTAGAGCCCCTATGTGAACAGAGAAGAGCAGAGAGCTTGCTTCTTCTCACTCTCTCTCCTCTCCATCTGAGGACACAGCAAGAAGGCAGTTGTCCCTAAAGTAGGGAGCAGGTCCTTAACAGACATTATACCTGCTGGCACCTTGATCTTGCACTTCCCAGCCTCCAGAACTGTGAGACATAAGTGCTTGCTGTTTAAACTGCCCAGTCTCTGGTATTTGTTATAACAGCCTGAGCTGACTGAGACAGGATGAAATGAGACCGTGTGTATGAAGTTCTTAGAAGCATAGCATGTAGTTGGCTCTCAGTGAATGTTAGCAGCTGCTATAAAGTCAGTCTCCACCCCTCCCATCCTCTTCTCCTGACTTCCAATTGGGACTTCTCTAAAATGTAATATTAAAAACCACTTAAGCCTCCACTTTACCATTTGCCTGCACAGCCCTCTTTGCAAGTGTCATTTCTAACAAAGCAGGGTCTGAACCAATGGGACCCCACAAGACCCTTCAAGCCTAACGTAAAGGGGACATTTCTAGAATAGCTTAGAACCTCCCCTCTCACTGGCCCTCTGGCCCTCTGCCCTTGACTCACATTCTCCAGGCGCCACGGCTTCTTGAACCCAGTCCATCTGCAGCCAAATGGGAATGAAGGGTGCCCAAAGGAAATCTTCCAGAAGAAACCTCAGGCTGGGGCACCTGGGTGGTTCAGTGGGTTAAGTGGCTACCTTCAGCTCAGGTCATGATCCCAGGGTCCTGGGATCAGGCCCCACATTGGGCTCCCTGCTCGGTGGAGAGCCTGCTTCTCCTTCTCCCCCTGCCTGCTGTTCTGCCTACTTGTGCTCTCTCTATCTCTCTGTCAAATAAATAAATAAAATCTTAAAAAAAAAAATGAAAAAAGAAAGAAACCTCAGGCTAAGACCCAATTGAGAAACACCTGCTGTCATGGATACCTGTAACAGCCGCACATTTCCTGCTCTGAGCCCTTTCCCTACATGTGCTCATTTAAGTCCTCACAGCCCCCTCTGTGGTGGGTGATATTATTACCCTCATTTTCCAGTTGGAAGCTACAACTCAGAGAAATGAACTTGCCTGAAATCACACACAGCCAAAGAGCAGCAGAGGCAGGATATCAGCCCCAGAATCCACATTCTTGACTGCTATGCTCTGTTGCCTCCTTCCCCCAGGACAAGGGTTCTATTCTGTACACAAGCATGAGTTTTTAGAAGAACCCATGGCCAAATGGATTTTTAACCCCGATCTATTATAAAGAACAATCCAGCAGAAAGAAACTGGCCACGAGGCTGCCGCAGGAGGGAAAGGGAAGACCCCCACCCCATTACAAAAATCACAATGGGATGTCTGTATACGGACGACGTGGAAGTAAGGAGGGCACCTCAAGACTAAATAATCAGGGGGCGCCTGGGTGGCTGAGTGGGTTAAGCCTCTGCCTTCAGCTCATGATTCTAGAGTCCTGGGATTGAGCCCTGCATCGGGCTCTCTGCTCAGTGAGAGCCTGCTCCCCCCCCCCCACCTACTACTTGTGATTTCTCTCTCTGTCAAATAAATAAATAAATAATCTATAAAAAAGACTAAATAATCAGTTTGAAATAACCTTTTTTTAAGTGCCTCCTGAGATGGGCTAAAGCCTCGTGAAGTAGCATCATGTTCTGGGTATTTATTAAAGTCATTATTCCGTATTACATGTCCCCACAGCACCTCCTCTCTGCCCTGATTCAGGCAGCAAGTGGCTGGCAAGGCATCTCTGCCTGAGAAAGAAGAGTTGACACAGAAGAGTAGACCTAATATAGCAGTCAGGTTCCTGACTTGAGAGCCTTCACATCTTTCTCCTGACTCAGAATCCCTGGAGATGTGACCCGGGCAAAGCGGCAGGGTTTATGAAGTTCCCCAGGTGATTCTTGTGCATGCTCAAGTTTGAGAAGCTCTCCTGGGCTGCTGCCAAACTATCTGGAAGAATGTTTAGTAAGGACAAGATGTCCTAGTTTTTGAAAAGCTCCGCGGGGATCAAGAAAGAAGAGAGTCAAGGAGAACCCAAGAGCTCAGATTGTGTTAGGACCCTGAGAAGGAGCGCTACTCCTTGCCCACCATCCCCCCAGCTAGGCTGGAGCACCTGAAAGCAGCAGGCTCCTGACACCCCTCCCTTGGGTGTCACCTGCAGACGGGGCTGGGGGGATGGGGAGGTAGGTAAGAGCTGCATTCTTGGTGCCCAGCCTGGGATGGGTCTGAGCATGTAAACCTGAGATGCGCCCCCACCCCCACCGAGGTTCCTGTGCCCAAAGCATGGCATCCAAGCAGAAGAATCCGGGTGTCAAAGCAGGTCCTGGAGATGGTTTCATAATCCTAGAGTGGTGTGAATGTAGCAGAAGAGCTCTTGCGGGCCAAGCAGGGTGTCCAAGATTTGTCATTGGTCAATGACTCGGATGGGCAGATGCACCAAGAGCACAAAGGTGAGGATGTTGCAGCTGTTGCCAGAGGGAACAGATGAGAACAGAAGGATCTGATCCCCATCTCACTGCCACACTTGGGTACATCGTATGCTCCCCAAGGTAACCCCAATGAGACCAAGTCTAGATTTCTGCTTGAGACAGCAGGGAATTTGTTACACCTGCTCCTGGTGCCTACTTACCACCCTCGGATCCCTTCCATTTTTATGCACATTCTCTTCCAGGTGTTGGATTTTCTATGGCCAGCACTTATGTCTCTATATGGCGGGGCTGCCCTCGGGCTTCCAGATCCCCCTTGGCCCTGCCCATCTAGAGAACCCAAAGTGCCTGTGCATTCACAGCCCCCGGGGGAAAGTCTTTAACTAATACTTGGCAGGGGCAAAGAGAAGGAGAGAAATACCTTCAATTTGAGGTGCCGGGGTGGCTCAGTGAGTTAAGCATCTGATTCTTGATTTCAGCTCAGGTCATGATCTCAGGGTCGCCAGATTGATCCCTCCATGGGGCCCCGTGCTCAGCTCGGATTCGGCTTGAGATTTTTCCCCCTTCCTCTCCCACCACCTCTACTCCTCTTCCCCACTCACATGTGCATGCTCTCTCTCTCAAATAAATAAATAAAATCTTTTTTTTAAAAAAAATCTTCAACTTGTGTGCCCCCAGTCTGGAACATTCTAATGTGTGGTTGTCACTGTCCCTAGCACCTTGCAGTTCTGAGCAGAGACTGTCCTCCATGAGACCTGGCTTAACACGCCCTTCCCTTGGGGCTCTCACTTGCCTTCACCTTTGTCATATTTTCCTGAGACACTTTTACCTGAAGACACTTTTACCTTCTAAGTCACTTTTAGCTGAATCTTCCCCTTAAGGTATGTTTCTGAGAAATCGAATGTAAAACAGGAAAAGCTCAAACTAAAACCAAATCTGGTTATAGGGAAAAAAAATTTAAGTCCATTTTTGTGCCTGCCCGAGTTTACAGACTGAGATTTATAAGACTCTACCTGTTAATGAATATCATTATAAAAGGAACTTCTTTTCAGCACTCACACATTTCCGTGAACCATCTCACTAAATCCAAAAGTAGGAAACCCATCCTTGTGCCCATTTTGCAGATTTCAAGAGGTACAAAAACTCTTGGTTTGAAGGCTACAAATAAAGCTGGAGGCCTGCCCAAACCACAGACTCTCTATACTTGGGTCTGGCCCCAGTCTCATGCTCTGAGCAGAAATATTTAGGAAATTCAGAGACATAGTCACTAAGCCAGGGGCCCTGAGCTCCTGCTATAAGATGCAGGTCTGGGCCTGGAGAAGCAACAGAAACAGACCTCACAGACTGCCTTCGTCACAGAAGGGGCAGAGCACAGGCTCAGGGTATACAGACCCTGAGTGGGTTTAAATCCCAGCATTAACAGCTTCTTGTTCTGGGACCTTGGGTAGGTCCTGTGAGCCATCTCTGAAGTCCTGTTTACTCACCTGTAAAGCGGGGTTAGTAATTATTTTTAAAAATTATATAAAATCAGCTAGTGATTCAGGGAACAGGATATGGATTCCTAACAGCTGTGGTCTTAATAAGCCCCTGACAAAGTGTGCTGATGGCTACAGTTTACTTCAAAATGTATCAGAAAAACAAGAAGCTTGGGGGTTGATAGATAAATAAGTGATAAAGCAAGAAAAATAAAATATTAAATGGTAGGATCTTTGTGATGGATAAAATTCTTTCAACTCTGCCATAGATTTGAAACTTTCCATAATAAACAATTGGGAAGAATCTCTCCCAAGGAGTGGTTCCTTTATCTTTTTTTCTTTAAGTTTTTTTCTTTTTTTTTTTGACAGAGAGAGAGATCACAAGTAGGCAGAGAGGCAGGAGGGGGGGGGGGGGGGGGGGGGGGAGCAGGCTCCCTGCTGAGCAGAGAGCACGATGTGGGGCTCAATCCCAGGACCCTGAGATCATGACATGAGCTGAAGGCAGAGGCTCAACCCAGTGAGCCACCCAGGTGCCCCAAGGGGTTCCTTTCTGATGTGAAATGTCCCTGTGTGCTGCTTTATAAGTCACTTTGATGCCCAGAGCTGGCGAGAGAGGCAAGGCAAGGGCCTGGAAACTTGGTTAGTTTTCCAAGGTCCCCTATCTTGGTCATTTAATTAAGCCTTCAGTTTGTATTTTCTTTTTGTTTGGGAGTTTCGAAGAGAGCATGTCCCCAATGAGGTGCTTAGCTGCAGAAGCATGCTGGATTTGATGGCAAGAGAGTGGGAGCAGGGCTAGAGCTACCTGGGGAGAGAAGAGATGGATGTCTCTGGGCCCAAGATGATCACAGACACCAAATGTAACTTCACTGCGGGGCCCATGATACTTTCCAGTGCTTCAGAAACCACTCCCATTCATCACCCTTTATGCTTCTGATTCATCTTGCAGGCAAGACAAGTTGTTTTACACTGAAACAAGAAGGATTCCTTTCATATAGCCTTCTGAGTCAGTGGGCTATTTATTCTCTGTTTCCAAAGGCTTCTGTCAGTTCATGCTGGATCTACCCAGGTTTTTTCTAAGTGCCTTCCTCCAGCAGACAAAGCTATGAGCGGCTACAAACTTCATGGGTAATGCACCCAGACTCAGAGAGATGACCACACCATAGCAAAACAACAGGGGTCGGCGTTAACAAGCTACCTTTTCATCAGGGGTATCCAGAAAGTGACAAGAGGATGCTGGGTATCAGTCAAGAGCCTTGGGGTAGAGAACCAGCTTTTCTTCTGCAGTTTATTTTTTCCCTTTTTTATGATATAAAAATTAACCTGACTTTTTGGTGGCAGTTCAGTGCCCAACACGACCAACCCAGCCACTATCTTTATCATACAGCCTGACCTATAGTATAGACTCAATAAATTTCTGAATGAATAAATGAGTGGACAATGTAGAAAAATCCATTTGCCTTCATGGATTAATAATATAATATTAGGCATCATTTATTGAGTGAATTGTGTGCCAAATGATGGATGATTGTTGGTGAAAATGGTGTTCATTATTCCCCTCCTTATAGCTATACTTCTTGGTGATGTGTCTTTGCATCTTTTCCCATCAAGAAGAGGGAGTTTCTTTTCCTGTTCCTGCATCTTGATTGGCCTTGTGACTTGTCTGGGTCAAAAGAATGGGGCAAAAGTGATTTGGGGTGCTAGTTCCGATCCTAAGCCCCAAAAGGCCTTGTGCATGTTCCACCACTCTCTTGGAACCCTGTCCCTGACCAGCTGGAGGATTAGAAATTAAATAGAGCAGAGACAAGATGGGCTGGGACTGTCCTAGATCAGCCAGCTCCCCCATCAACACAACACAACCCAGCAACCTCCTGCAATGATTGGCCCGAGGAAGCGAAGATCATCTGAGATTAGAACCATGCAAGTGAACCCAGCCCAAACCTGGAGCTAAACTAGTCATTGTTCTATGATCTAAGTGTTATTCTAAGACACTAAGTGTTACAGTTGTTGTTGTTCTCACAGCAAAAGCTGAATGATATTTAAAACTGTATTATGCACAGAATATCCTCTAGCTCTTACAATAATCCTCTGAAGTAGGTACGATGGATAGTTATCTGTCTTCCAAAATGCATTCTTTTTTTTTTAAGATTTATTTATTTATTTATTTGACAGAGAGAAATCACAAGTAGGCAGAGAGGCAGGCAGAGAGAGAGAGAGGAGGAAGCAGGCCCCCTGCTGAGCAGAGAGCCCGATGCGGGACTCGATCCCAGGACCCTGAGATCATGACCTGAGCCGAAGGCAGCGGCTTAACCACTGAGCCACCCAGGCGCCCTCCAAAATGCATTCTCTCCGTATCCCAAAGCAAAAGATTTAGCTAGAACAGAGCTGCCCAGCTGGGTTTAATTCCTCAGCTCCTCTAGCAGGTGTGAGTGGTAATGTGAGTTCTTGCCAAGAATTGGAAGAGTAGAAATGATGTTGTAAGTGCTACCTCAATTGCTGGAGATAAAATCTTTAGCCTTGGAAATCTGCTCTTATCCCCTTCCTGCTGGCTGGACTGGGGATAACTAGAGCGACCCTGTGTGAGAGGAAGCAGAGCCCGCCATCTTGAATTCTTGAATGTCACTCAGCAGAGACATGGCCGTGGATTGTTACACAAGCAAGAAAGAAACTTCTGGCTTGGAGCCACTGTGCCACAGAAGCTGCTTGTTGGCCTTGCTTGTTGGCAGCTGGTGTTGGCCTAATGACAGAGAAATTATTATTTCCATTTGACGGGGAAGAAGTGGAGGCTTGGAGGGGGTGACATGAATGGACATGTACAATTGCACTGTCCAGGACAGCAGCCACTAGCCACATGTTGTTATTAGTTTAAATTAATTAAAATCAAGATAAGTTAAAAATCCAGTTCCTTGGTGGTATGAAGCACACTTCAAGCCCTCAAGAGCCACAGGTGACTGATGGCTACTTTGGACAGCACGGGTGTAGAAGACTCCATTGACACAGAATGTTCTCTCGGGTTGTCCTGGTTTAGAAGGCAGAGCTGTGATTCTAAGTGGAGTCTGCATGGCTCCAGCGCTTTGCTTGTCTGCCTGCCTCCTGCCATGCAGAGTGCTTTTCAAGAGTTGGTCCCCTGGTGCATGTTCATGTTTATTTACAGATCATTATTATCTATCTGTCAGAGAGGCTAGGAGGGAGGAGGGGAGAGGAGACACAATTAAAGGGTGAGGACAGCTGGCAAAAGGATCAATAAAAAAAAGAAGTCAACTCTGAAATGTTCACAGGGAGTCATTACAAAAATATCACTTGATTTGCCAACCTTGGCTATGAAACGATTTAGATGTCTGCATCTCTACCCAAACCATTAAAGCAGGGTGACGTGCCCTGGACAGGATGAACTGTCCCTTTCTTTGCAACCACTGTGAAAGGGACTCATATTGATTTGTCTAGGATGGTTATGGTTAGTGAGGGCCTGATGAATCATGGCAGTGGTATTCGTGGGCACTGCTAGACATATTCACCACACTGCTCTAGTTGGTGAGATTAAGCTGTAATCAAGGCACAGTCAGATTTCATCCTGCAAAGATCACCTTGAAAGCATCCGTATGGTGGATTTCAGGGGCAAGATGGGGGGCTGGATGACGGGTTGAGTGACTAAGCAGTGGTCCACATCAGAGACAGTCCAGATAGTGGCTTGGACTAAGGGAATAGGAACAGAAAGGAAGTGAAGAGGGCAGTTTGGAAAGATCTTGAAAGAGACAGGCACGGCAGATGGAAGGATATGGAAATTCCAATGGGGAGAGGAGAATCCTTAACTTTGGTCCCCAGTCGTAGACCCTGAGACAAAAATTCAAGAGTGACAATCTCATTTAGGAAGTGAAGATGGAGGAGTCGGGAGATAAGAGTGGGAGAGGAAGCAGCCAGTAAGGATCCAGTTAGCTACCACTGAAGACAAAAGCCACTTAGTCCTGCTGGGGAGCTCTAGGGATAGTGTGGACCATGACTGCTCACTCCCTTGCCCACTCAGGCTGCAAGGGAGCTGGGGTATTTATACACCAGCTCCTGCCAGGATCAGCTGAGGACTGCTTCTGGACGGTGGGCTCATTTTCCAGCACATCTGAGCCCCCATATAGATGACAGAGAAGCCCTCACGCCACAGACTGCAGGTGTCAGCAGATGAAGTCTGTTTGGTGTACTTGGAAGGGTCAGGATGAGAGCTATGCTCAGGGCATGCGTCTGCCCCCCTGGTCCTATGCAGCTCAGGCTGCTGAGAACATCCATTAGACGCATAGAGTTTCAGGGTAGCACAGAGGAAAGTGATTACTAAGAAGAAGTATCTGAATTAAGGAAATAATTCTCTAGCATTTTTAAATTAAAACCTTCAACCCAAGAAGCTTGTTAATTTTAGCTTCGGCAAGTGGTTCTGTCGCCTCTCGGCGTCCTGCTGCCCGAGCTCTGTCGGAAGTGGCTGCCTCTGATTTCCCTAATTTGTGAGGTGCCCACACTTCGGGTGGCAGGCGGGTGATTGCAGCCAGATGGGAAACCAGCCCATCCAGAAGCAGATTCCTGTTGGAGTTTTGCAGCCAGCAGGAAGCTGGAGGGAATCCTGGGGCCTTTTTCATTCCCCCTCTTTCCTCCCCCCTCAGATTAGATGCATTTGAAGAGCAAAAGAGAAAACTCCTGCTTCGTCAGGGGTTGACAAAGAGATGATCAAGACAGGCTGGTTGAGAACTCCCCACTGTGTGAATGAAGAAGTGATATTCTTTCCTGATTAGCTCCATGGACAAATGGATATATATGGAGTTATTTCCACGAACCAGGCATTGTGCTCTTTGCCTGTATTCTCTCACTCAATCCTTACAATTAGTCTGCAGATTGGGTAGGATTAGTAGCCCCATTTTACAGATGATATAACTGAGGCTCAGAGAGTTGTGTTTGCTGAAGGTCACACGGCCAGCGAGTGGCTAAGACAGCCATCCAGGTTCCAAATGGTGGGTTCCGAGAACAAGCCCTAACATGGAGCCTGGGGATAAACAAACTAGTTTTGTCTCCCTTGCTCTGTGAATGCTAGCTATTACTATCTTCATGATGATCCCCATACTTTAAATGGGCTTCAGAAGACTACTACCTCAACCATGCAGAGAGATGGGCCAAGATTCACATTCAAGGATGCTTCTCTCACCATCATTTATTCCCAGGTGTGAAAACTGGTTGGAACTAGAACCAGTTCTAGATTGGTTGGAACCAATCTAGATGTACAACAATAGGGGATTGAGGTAATTAGTTATGAGGGATCCCTACCTGTCATAGCATGTATGTGTTAAAAATCATATGTAGTGGGACACCTGGATGGCTCAGTTGGTTAAGCGGCTGCCTTTGGCTTAGGTCATAATCCCAGGGTCCTGGGTCGGAGTCCCACCTCGGGCTCCTTGCTCAGTGGGGAGCCTGCTTCTCTCTCTGCTTCTGCCTGCCACTCTACCTGCTTGTGCTCGCTCTCTCTGACAAATAAACAAACATAATCTTAAAAAAAAATCATATGTGGATAATTGGTTAATGACATGGGAAGATATTTGGAATATATTGTTAGGTGTGGGAGTTCTTTTAAAGCATGTTACCAACAGCATATATAAAAGTATGAAAATGATTTGAAAAATAATATATGTGCATATTTGTATATATTCACATATCTCTACATACATATTTGGAAACTAAAAAGAAAGACACTAAAATAAAAATGTTTTCTCTCAGTGTTGTGATAGGAATGATTTGGATTATTATGTATTTTTTCCCATATTTTCCACGGTTAGCAGATATTCTTTATAACAAGGGGAAAACCCCCCATGTGATTATCATTCTATTTTTTTAAAATTTTGACATACTCTAATTGATGACAGAATCCCCCGCTCTTGTTTGAGGAATTCAGCACACTATATTGCCCTTCTAAATTGGCCGATCACATTTGGTTTGCCATCTTCTGTTGGCTCTGTTATCTCTGCTCACTTGGACAGTATTTTTCCCTTTCAGGAGTGTGTGTTTGTTTGTTTTTTTCCCAAATACTTAGAAATTCTTGGCTCCTGATCATGTTTGCCTCTGGGATGCAGTTTGCTTGCCTGCGAGTGACATTTCTGTTTCCTGTTGCCCGCTTTGAGGAGGAAGCAGTGACACGTGCTGCCGAGAGGGGAGTGTGAGCAGCTTGTCTTGCGGGGTCCCTCCTGGGGTCAGTGGCCCCCTAGAGATCAGCCTGCACCAGAGTCCCAGTGTCCACACTTCCACTGCCCCCAGACTAAGGAGGGCAAAGGACTCAATCAGTCTCATTGGTCAGATCATAGCCCCCTTACTCCTGTCTCCAGTTAGCTGAGGCCACGGGTCTGTAGCAGCGTCCTGTGCTTGGGGCCCTATTCCTTTACCTTGCAAGAATGTTGCCCTAAAGACACTCCCCAATCCTCAACAGACCCTTGGAAACCCCAGAAACGTGTGGGTGCCATGGGGGGGAAATCCCAAACCAGCCATTTGGGACTTGACTGAACACCTCAGGCTACCTCAAAGTGGGACACGACATGCCAGTGATGAAGGACTGAGCTGGATAAATGTCTACAGGAATGAAGTGCCGGGAAGACACTCACAAGCTTGGGGTCTCAAGTCACCCAAACCTAAGTTCGAATCCCAGCTTCACCACTTACCAGCTGAGGGCTCAAATAAGCGGGCCCATCTCTCACCAATGAGGACTTTCCTCACTTCGAAAATGGAGGTAGTTAATACCCCCTATCTTTTAGCATAGAGATAAGGACAATGAGATCATTCCCACTGAGGGTTCTTCACGTTGCCTGGTAGATGCTCAAAAATATCCACGAGTAGCTCTGCCGTTCATTACATAAACAAACACCTACTGACCATTCACCAAGTGCCTATTATTTACTGACCTTCTACCAGGCAGGGCTCCAGAGGCACATGAGGTAGTGAAAAACAAAAAGGAAAAGTCCCCGCTCTCCTGGGATTCCCATTTTGGAGGAGAGATAGGCGGTAATCAACAGGAACTAGCACCTGGGCAGAAGCACCCTGAGACAGTTGATACAGGACAATGTCCTAGAAGCCGAGGAGCGGCGACTGTCAACTGTCAGTGGGGTTAGAGGGAGCTACTCTGGAAAGGGGCTGGAGTAATGACTCAAATGAAGAGAAGGAGCCAACAGAGAGGAGGTCGCGGGATGACATCAAAAGCAGGGGAAGTGGCTGGGGACCCCCTGGTCATTGTTACTGGACAGGGTAGTGGGTCAGAGGTCCGAGAGGAAGCTGGGGTCGCATATATCAGGCTTCATGAGCCAAGGTCAGGGCATCGTATTTTATTCAGAGGCCTCTGAAGCCATTGTGGGATTTGCAGCAGGGGTGATGGGATGTGACCTCCCTTCGGTTTCATCACATTTGTCAGTATCTCAGTTATTGATCGACTTGCTGTAGCCTCCCCTGTGTCCTGCAGACTCTGAGGGCGGAAATCAAGCTCCATCCGTCTTTACAATCCCCTTCCTTCAGGTCCTAAGAAACTGCCGTGGGTCCCTGCAAATATTTGTTGAATGAAAAGAGAAACAAAGACGGATGGGCCTGTTTTCTTTGCATTTGTCTTAAACCTTCTCTTGGTTCTGCTGCCTTGTCTCCTAGGGGAGGGAGTGTCAACTTGGCTCTCGTGCTCTCATCTTTGTGAGAGAAGCCCCAGGGGTTCATGCAGGGAGATTTTCCCTCTGTCAGCCGGGATGGATGGGCTGGCTCCGCAACACTCCCGGGTGAGACTCTCCGTGACCATGACTGGGGGACTGAGCGAGAATGATGATGGGGAAGCAGGGCGGTTGGTGAAATGGCTGGTCATTCGTTACCTGCTGGCAACTTGGCACAAGAGAACTAGGGCCCTTGGAATTCTAAACGAACCTGTCTCCTTGGATCAAATAGCCAGGGTTCCACCCGAACCCAGATGTGTGGTCCTGGAAGGCATTCCACAGAGACAGCTGGTTCCCGAGGTCCATCAATGCAGGAAACCAGGTGCAGGGTGGGTCACCCCAGCTCTGGGACTAAAGACACACCCAGATCTGAAATCTTCCTTCCCTTAGATGTTACTAACGATGCTAATGATCTCAGGCAGAGATAGCAAATATGTTTCATGTCTTGCCAGTTCAGATGGAGGGTAGTGGCTGCCTGTGTTAAGAAGGCTTCTGAGGTTCCATCTGAGCTCTGATTGATTAGTGATGTCTGTCAGGACATAAGATGAGGGTATAAGAGTCTAGTACCACACATTTTCCATCCTTGTTCTAAAGTATATCTGTCCCACAAAAAGCAAAAGCGGGGAACATCTTCTCCAGGGCATGAAATTTTGGTTTTAATTTTACCTCAATGGAATAATTTCTGCCCTAATTACATAAAATGTGCCAGACACAAGGCTCTGTGCTTTACATTTATTATTTTCTCGGCATTACTACCCTAAGGTTCTGTCATAACTATCTGACACATAAAGAAATTCAGGCTCGGAGAGTTAAGTGATGTGTCCAAGACTCTCAGCCAGGAAGTGGCAGAACCAGGATTTGAACCCATCTCTGGAATAAAGACTCTACAGCTTCTCTCGGCAGCAGGTATCTAAATTTTAGCCCCACCCCCACTCACACACATAAGTACCATACACATACATATGGACATGCACACACACACATACATACACACATGTAATATCTAGACATGTGCATACCTATACACATATGAGCACACACAATATATGTACATGCACACACACACATATACACCTACACATGAAGCTCTCTCCTATTTTTAACCTCCATTCCTCTTGCTGCCATACTAGCACAGTCTATCTTAGAATCCCACAATCTAAATTCAAGATCTCAGCCTCCCTGGTGTTTGCTGCCCAATATGGAGATCACTGGCCATAAGGGGCTAATGATGCTTGCCATGTGGCCAGTCCAAACTGAGATGTACTGTAATGTAAAATGCACACCTGATTTTGAAGACTCAGTAGAAAAAGAAGAATGTGAAAGATCACACTAATAATATTTTATGTTGATTACATATGAAAATTATAATATTTTTGATATATTGGGTTACATAAAATATATCAGAATTAATCTCCCTTGTTTTTTTCTCTCTCTAAGGATTTTTTTTAAATATTTTATTTATTTATTTTTGTGAGAGAGAGAGAGAGAGACAGGGAGTGCGCACAATCATGAGCAGGGGGGAGGGGCAGACAGAGAAGCAGACTCCCTGCTGAGCAGGGAGCCTGATCCAGGATCCACCCCGGGGAACTCGATCCCAGAATCCTGGGACCATGGCCTGAGCCAAAGGCAGATGCTTTACCTACTGAGCCACCCAGGTGCCCTCTAAAGATTTTATTTTTAAGTCATCTCTACACCTAACATGGGGCTCAAACTCACAACCCTGAGATCAAGAATCACAGGCTCCACCAACTGAGCCAGGCTCTCTCTTTTTTCTTAAATGTGGCTATGAAAAACTTGAAAATTAAACACGTGGCTTGCATATGTGGCTCATGAAATATTTCTACTGGACAGCACTGCTTCTGAGATCAGAAGAGGCCAGAGAGGCAGACATGGGGCTCTCTCCCGTCACTTTGGGCAAGAGATAAAGACCACATCTTAGCTTGCTTGTCCCCATGGCCTATGCCCTTTGTTCTTTAGAGGAAGGGCAGCTGGCTGGAAACCTTTTGTTTTCCTTTCAGACAAACTTTCACAGGGAGGGGAGGGGGAAGGGAGAAATGAATTTAGACCAAACAGGAAAAAAGCCATTTTTCCCCCCAATCCGATGTCTGATGGAACACAAGAAAACTGTTCCATGAAGCTGACTCATGAAGGCTCCACTGCCTTCCCCTGGAGGTTCCCAGAGAACCCGGCAGCTGCCTCCCCGTGTGCTCCCAGCAGGTGTGATCCCAGACGCAGCAGCCTTCTCTCAGGCTCGGGGAGTCCAGGGCGATGGGAAGATTGACTACACCCCAGAGACTCTGCAGTTAGCTGTGGCTCCGGCGGGCGCGGACAGCCTCGAGTCACAGCAAGTCCCGTCCTGCCTGCCACGTCCTTACCTTCCGGCTCGTGACAAGCCGCCTCTCTAGCACAGCAGCCCATGGCCAGCAACAAGCGTGCTTCCCACAGGAGCCGAGGTGGTTGGACACTCCGAGATGAGATCTGGCCTCTAGAGTTGACGGTCTAGAACTGCAAACCTGACTCCGCGATCCACCCTCTTCAAACCTCCCTGATGGCTCCCCATTGCCCCCCGAGTGAAGTTTATGCTCTTCAGCTGAGCCATGCCCAGAAGAGGGACTCTACTGAAGCCTGCAGGCTGCCTCTTGCTGCAGACAAGGTCAATCCCACACTGGAGTCACCCACGGCCGGCCTTCCGACGGGCATGCTGCACACAGCTGGGGATGCCGCTGCCCGAGGCTCCCTGCCTAAGGGCTTTCCTGACTCCAGAAGGCTAATCTGCCTGCAGCCAGAAGTGCTGGGAACACACCCCTTGCAGGAGCAGCCCAGGACCAATGGAGAAAGGCAGATCTAGAAAAGATACCCCAGTTCTGTTGTCTCTCTGTGTGGATCATTGTGTGTTGGTGTTTTTTACCCCATTGCCCTGCATCTTTCCCTGGGATGAAGCTCCAGCTGCCTTCTGTATGAATAAGGAAGCCCATGATCTCTCTCTCTCTTTTGAAAAATATTTTATTTATTTATTTGACAGAGAGCGAGCAGGCACAAGCAGGGGGAGTGGAAGAAGCAGGCTCTCCGCTGAGCAAGAAGTCTGATGTGGGACTCAAACCCAGGACCCTGGGATCATGACCAGAGCCAAAGGCAGACGCTTAACCAACTGAATGACCAAGGTGTCCATGACAGATCTCTTTCCAACTCAAGAGAAGTCAGCGTTCAGATTAAGCCAACACATGGAAGTCAGAGAGAGGAGGAACTAGGGGATTGGATCATTGGTGACAAGGCAGAACTCCTGGATACAGCTTTACCTGGTCCCCTACCTACCTCCTGATGTTCTGGTTATAGTCACCCATGCATTTCTTTGATTTTCTGAAGTAAATTTTTTTTTAATTTAATTTTTTAAAAAGATTTTATTTATTTGACAGAGAGATCACAAGTAGGTAGAGAGTCAGGCAGAGAGAGAGGGAAGCAGGCTCCCTGCTGAGCAGAGAGCTCAATGTGGGGCTCCATCCCAGGACCCTGAGATCAGGACCTGAGCCGAAGGCAGAGGCTTAACCCACTGAGCCACCCAGGCACCCCAATTTTCTGAAGTAAATTTTTATCTGCAATGGGGGTGTGACCTGCTCATTGTTCTCACTTTGAGGTGGCCTGATTGCTCCGTTGAGTCCCAAATGGCTGCTTTGGGGTCTCCCTTGAGCACACCCACACATTTCTGGGGGTTTCTAGGAGTCTTCTGATGCTTAGTGAGTGTCTTTAGCACAACATTCTTACAAGATGGATGAATGCGGCACAAAGCCGAGGAAAGGCATTGATGCCACTTACCTGGTGGCAGGACTGTCAGCAGTAAAGTTCTGGAGCTCCAGGGAGGGGCTGGTTCCCTGGGTGGAAATCCAGGCTGGGTGAGCCATCCTCAGGTCCATAGGCTGGTCCTCTTAGGGCTCAAATGCTGTCCCTCCCAGGTACTGACCTGCCCTGAGACCACTGGAGTGACAGTCTTGGGAATGGAGCTCAACCCTTCAAGTCTCCAACCTCGAGCTCCTCCCCCACCCCGGCCCTGGCTCCTCCCCCATGCACCTTTAAGCTCATCCTCAAAATTCTTTCAGGTGACAGTATTTAGTGGCATATCAGAAAGACAGTGTGGAAAAGGATCCCATGGCTTTGGCAAGCCGGGACACCCCAGGGAAGGCCCTGTGATTAGAACAAGTTTCCCTTCCCTGAAAAGGAGAAATGGTATTTTTATTCTTCCTAGAAAGTCACCCTCCACCCAAGGATTAGCCAAAAGGCTGATGCTAATGCTTCTGGATCTGGTGGATGCATTTCTAAACCACGCTAACCTTGAATTACAAAGTAGCCCAGTGTGCGGGAACAATGCAAGGCTGCCATTTTGGTGACGTACATGCATCCCAGCTTCTAGAAGCCTGTGCGCTCCTGGAGGACAGGGATGATATATTCAGCTCTGTTTACCCAACACTGAGCTCCATTTATGGCCCATATTCACCAGCACGGCCTGCATTGGCGCTAGAATCAAGCCAGGATAGAACATCTTCTCTTACCCCTGCACTGTTCCCTGTCCAACCATCTCCCCCATGTATGCCAGTGACCTTGCAGTTCCAAGTTACAATATATCACCTCTCCACCCTTAGAGGAGTGAGTCTATTAAATCCAGAAGTTCCACCAGGCCCAGAAGAGGTGGGGATTTATCACACCCCGCTATTGGGCCCTTATAGGGATAGGCAGTGGGCTAGATGTCTCACATGGCTTATCTCATTTATCCCTCAGGATATTTCTACAAGGTACTTGTGATTATAATCCCCACTTCACAGCTAGGGAAAATGGATGATCATAAAGTTTAAGTTATACGGTCTAGGATCACACAGCCAGCTAATGTCAGAGCCAGGATTCAACCCCAAGCAGTCTGACTTCAAAACTCACCCGGTCAACCTGTACTCCACTGTGGGTGGGCCCAGCGTCTGTCCTTTTGGAGCCCCTGTGAGCTACACTCGGGAAGGCAGGAGTGTCTTCCTTTTGGGAAACTGTTTTACACAGTGTGTTTCTTGGCCGAGCCTCCAAAAAAGAATTCTGCGGGAACTAAAAATGATTTTCGAATTCTGCGGAAACTAAAAATGATTCTAGCTTCCTTCCGGGGGAAGCTAGTGTTTTTGATCTCATCACAAAAGATACTCCGTGTGGTTCTCTGTTCCATTTTGGACTCCCTCTATTCTGGTCATATCCTTACTAAAAAGGAAGGCTCTGCTCTTCCTCCTTGGCTCTTTACTCGTGAAGCTGCACTCCCTTCACCGTAGTGACTATTCTCCCTCACCATTCGCAAATGATAACGGAGGACCTTCCCATGTGTCAGGTGCTGGCGACACCACAGCCAACATGGTAGGTACAGGTCTCCTCCCCAGAGTGTACAATTGAGAAGGTGGCTGCAGTACTTTCAGCTCTGTTTACAAAGCATCATGGATTTTTTTTGTTTGTTTGTTTTTAAATTTGGAGGCTGTGCCGAAGGAGGGGGCACTAGGGGAGGGCTGGCGTACCCTCAGAGTAACCCTCGGAGCACGGGTGGGTTAAATGCAGTACAAGGAGAGCAGCAGTGGGGTCAACCCAGCTGTAGATGGAAGCAGCATAGAAAGTTCCAGGGCCCTCTTCCTGCCTCCTGTCTCCGCCACCTGGGCAGGACCCAGGTCTGCTGGGGTCCCGAGAGCGTGGGCATCAGCAATGAGGAACCAGGCTTGTCTCTGCGCCCAGCGCTCCCAGCGCAGTCCAAATGCTTTTCCTCCTCCGGGCTCCCGCGAAACGCCTCGCTGGCAGACAGACAGGGCCTGGCTGACCGCAGCTCCACCTTTCAGGAGTTTGGAGGGGAGGAGTTCCTTTTCCGGAGGCCACTGGAACTGACCTTGAATTCTGGGGCAGAGGTGCAGCTCCTGATGGAACTGTGAGCGCTGCTAAACGGAGCCGCGTCTTCCTTCCCGCGGCCTCAAGCCAAACTTCCCCTGGACCCCTGCGGGTTATCCTGTTCTGTTAGGCTTCAAAGGGCAGAGCAACAGGACTACTAATGTCCTCCCCGTGGCCTTGCCGTGGGACGAAGTGTGATCGTGCGTGTAGAGCATCACTTAAAATAGTCCACTGGCTCTCTGAGGGAGTTTGGTACTCACGCCCGCACCTTGGCCACAGTGAATTGGACAGTGATGATCACATGACCCGGAGCACCCAATCCCAAGGCTGCTGGCCCCGCTGTGCGTGGTGGCATCAAAGGGTGAGTCCAAGGCTTTCCACCGGGTAGGGTGTACCCGCTGAGGGCACAGAGAACAGTCTAAGTTGGTACACATAAGATTTTTAAAATTGTAAATTGTTATGCTTTTATTTTAATTAGGAAAAGGCTGGCTCCCATTTATGGTATGGATTAAAAACTCCCGTTATGATACATAATACTAAATTCACAAGGAACTGGTTTTCTTTTTCTTTCTCTCTCTCCCTTCTTGCCTCCTTTCCTCTCTTCTTTTCTTTTTCTTTTCCTTTCGTTTCCTTTCTCCTTTTCCCTTTCCTTTTCTTTCTCTTTCCTTTCCTCTTCGCCTTCCCTTCCCTCCCCTCGCCTCTTTCTTTTCTTCTTTTTTCTTTATATATGAAGTGAATTTTATCTAGCTGGTAGAAGTCTGTGGCAAATAATTCAAAAGCAGAAGGCAAATGATTGACACGTGGTGAGATCCCAAGATCACATGTCTCCCTCAGTAATTGGAAATGAGAGGCAGGGTGGTAGTTGGTGATGCATTTCCCTGGGGTTGAGTCAGGACTGCAGCACAGCCAAGCCAGGTGCAGGCTGCAGCTGTGAGAGAGAGAAAAATCAGTTGGGTAGGAAACTAGGAGACTTGAATAAGTGTGCGTAAAGGAGTTGAGAGACAGAGACCAAGAGACAGAGAAATAATGGCGACAAAGGTAGAGATGGAGAGACAGAGACAGAAAGACCGCTGCACACAGAGAAAAACCTAGAGAGGCAGAAATGCCCTGTTACCTTCCTCTGAGGACTCTGTGGGTCTACCTCCACTCCACACATGTCCTTCCAGGGAGTTCTTCTTATTTCCCTGAGATGCCTTGAGTGGGTCTCTATGCACAGCAGAAAGCCTAACATAAATGGATGGATAGGAAGGAATTGTATTTTGAAGATTCTTGGGCACCAGCCAGCACATTTAAATCTACAATGGCAGGCAATGGGGAGCTATTGAGGGTTCTTGAGAGAGAAACAAGGAGGTACTAGGGTGAGCCAGCTGAGGCGCCTAGGGAGAAATTGAAGGGTATACTCATTTGACAAGTTCAGAGATCAAATTGTAGTAGATGGCTGATTTCCACAGCTCTTCTGGAAACTTCATGGAATTCACTGAGCAAAAAACGTGTGCAAGTATGTCAGGTCCTACTCTATCCAAACCCCAGGTAACCATCTCTAGAACTTTGCTAATCTAGAGGCAAATGAAAAGAACCGGTTGGTATATAATTTAAATTCTGCTAATGTGTATTTACTATCTACACCCAATTATCACCAATCAATATAACAGTTATTACTTAATGGGTGAAAATTGTAATTCCAGTGCCCCAGATCGGCATAGGGCATTGAGCTAATTGGGATGGAACTTATTCAGGAGTGTAATGAAAATGTAAATTCCCACACATTAATCAAACAATTATTTCTATAACCACTAGACAGCTGATCCTAAACCTAATTAGGAAATAAACAAAGTTAATCAGTGAGCAGACAACATTTACTAATCATATATGTGTCACAAGAAAAGAAATATTAGGCAGTAATTCATTAAAACATCCCAAACCCAGACCATTCTGCAATCTTTAATAATACAGCCTCTCAGCTTCAAGGAGGCAATATATGAATTTTTATTAAAGCATTTTTCTGCTTTAGGGTCTAGGAGACACCAGAGAACAGAGATACATATTACCTTGTACGATAAATAATGGCGTCACTCTAAATAACAGGACCAAGAACTGAAAATGTACTTACTGACATGGTGGATACTGTTGGCTCACTTGGAGCTTAATTACCAGAATGCAGGTCTCTTTAAGTGAGAGAGAGAAAAGGAAGCTCATTCCAGAGCAGACATAAAAACTGTAAGACGACATAAACCAAAGCCAATTGCATTCCTCTCTCCACCGCCCATCCTTAGCTTCTTGTCAAAACTGCTGCCTGGTGCAGTTTTGGGCCCCAAATGTGGATTTTTCCCAACTTGCCTGGGCTGCTGATTGGTTCCTGGGGCTTTTACTGTCCTTGATAGCTCTGTGAGGCTCTGCCGGACCATCGCGTGAATCTGATGATGGTGCAAACCCATCCAGAAGTTTCTTAAGAGATGTTTGTGCTCTCCTCCTGGAAGTAGCAAATGCACAGAGTGGAGACATTTGGAAGGTTCCTGGGAGAGGAGTACCTAATATGAATACTTCCCTTGGACAAACATGGTTTCGATCAAGATCAAACTGATCAAGCTGTGTAACCCCAGTTAACACAGGTGGAATGTTGTCAGCGAGCTCTCTTAGACCTTTGCATATTGCTATGGTCTGTCTGTTTATGTCCTCCCAGATGCATCACCAAGGTGATGGTGCCAAGAGGTGGGGCCTTTAGAGCCATGATTAAGTCATGAGGGTGGAAACCTTATGAATGGGATTAGTGCTGTTATAAGAGAAACTCCATCCAGAGAGCTCCCTTGCTCCTTCATCATGTGAGGACATGGCCAGAAGCCTGTGATCCAGAAGAGGGCCCTCACCTGACCATGTTGGCCCCTTGATCTTGAACTTCCACCCTCTGGGACTGTGGGCAATACATTTCTGCTGTTTATAAGCCTCTTGGTCTGTGGTACTTTGTTGTAGAAGTCTGAATGGACTAAGAGACTTAATGTGTAATACCCCTCACAACAACCCTATGAAGTAGGTACCATGGTTATAATATTCACTTATACAGACAAGGAAACTGAAGCACAGAGCATTCAAATAACTTGGCCTGTCATGCAAATTTTAAGTGGTAGGTAGAGCCAGGATTTGAACCTATATGGCTAGCTCCTGGAGCCCAGGGAGTTTACTCCTTGGAACACAGTTTACTGTGTTCACTGGCTGAGTTTGGGCTTTCCAGCATGCCCCATTTGTGCTCCCAGAACACTTTGTGTTGCTCCAATTGCATCATTTATCAATTGGTATCACTGGGAAATTATTTTTCAGTTGGTAATATTTCCTACAGTACACCTTTCAAAAGATACCGGAGGTTCTATGAGAAAAAGCCCCCTTGTCACCCCCACCCTCAACTACCCAGCTCTCCTCCCCAGAGGCTGCCAGGGATTGTACTTTCAATCTAACAACAAGCAGTGACAATGTCTTAATTTAAGTTTCCTCTAAAACAGACTTCAAGGTAAATATTCAGTGCAAGTAGTTCATTTGGGAGCTTATCCCAGGCAACATAGTGAAAAAGTGGGGAAAGGAGATAGAGAAGGGAGGAAATCTAAGCGTGGGTGAATGAGCAGGTCATGACTGTGGGTAACTGAGGCTCAATCCACATCTCTCAGTTGTTGCCACTGAGGGGTGAGGGAGCTGAGGTATTTATCCACCAGTGCCCCTCCTTTATTCATTGAGGGTCACTTGAAAGTGTCAGACCTCTAGAAAAAGCCTCTGTGTGCATTGGAGCAGTCTGCAGACAAATGTAATGTACATAAGTGTTATTGTCTCAGTACAGGTGGTAAAACACACACACACACACACACACACACACACACACACACACCCTGTTTTGTATTCTTCTTTAACTTAACCCTAAATCTCAGTGATCTTCCCATCATCAGTATATAAAGAGTTCCACAATATTCTTGTGTAAATATGCTATCATTTGTCCAATCGGTCCCCTCCACTTGGTCATTTGGGTGATTTCCAAACTTTTGCTATTTCCAGTGATGTTGAAGTGAATAGCTCAGTACACAAGTCATTTTCTACATGGATGATTACACCTGCAGGTTACCTGTCTAAACGTGGAATTGAGGGCTCCAAGGGAATTTGCAGTTATAATTCTACTAACCTTGCACAGAGGGGTCATATCTATTAAACTCTGCATCAATGAATGAGATGTTCTGTGATGATTAGCAACTTACTTGTCTTCCTTTCCCTCTATACTTTGGGCTACTTGGGGCAGCAACCATTTTGGAGAACGCTTGGCTCCATATATATTTGGATGAGTGGAAGGGTGAGTGGTTGGGGTGCATGAATGGACTGGTGGGTGGATGGATGAGTGGAAGGAAGGAAGTTCGGAAGTCTGGATGGATAGATGAATAGATGGGTGGGTGGGTGGGTAGACAACTGGATGGATGGATGGATGGATGGAGGAGTAGATGGATTACCCTAAAAACAATAAACAAGAATTCAGAATTAATTATACTGGCTTTCCATTATTATATACTTTCATAGCACCATTCATGCTCTCTGAGAGTGGTAGGAAAAAATTCAGCCATGCTGGGCTGGAGGCAGGGCGCTCACATGGCTGTGTTAGCATAAGCCAGAGCAGCTCAGGTTCCTGAGACTTATGGGACTGGCCAGTTGTCAGCTGCTTGACTGCTTGTTTATGAAAACAGAGCTGCCCCCCACTCTGAAGTCTGCAGTGGCAGCTTCAGAACCTCAATAGGGGGGCTCCAAGTACACTGTTCTTACATAAGTTTTAAAATTATAGATCTAGGGGTGCATGGGTGGTACAGTTGGCTTAGTGACTGACTCTTGGTTTTGGCTCAGGTCATAAACTCAGGGTCTTAAGATCGAGCCCCACGTCAGACTCCACATTCAGCACGGAATCTGCTTGAGTTTCTCTCCCATCTCTCCTCGTACTCTCTCTCTCTCTCTCAAATAAATAATAATAATTGGGGCACCTGGGTGGCTCAGTGGGTTAAGCCGCTGCCTTCAGCTCAGGTCATGATCTCAAGGTCCTGGGATCGAGTCCCGCATCGGGCTCTCTGCTCAGCAGGGAGCCTACTTCCCTCTCTCTCTCTCTGCCTGCCTCTTCGTCTACTTGTGATTTCTCTCTGTCAAATAAATAAATAAAATCTTTAAAAATAAATAAAAATAAATAAATAAATAAATAAATAACAATAAAAAAATTATGATCCACTAAAATAGCCAAATTGTGTAAAGATGCTTTTACCCATACCCTACAGAGGATGGAGAAAATGTTGATGGTTTATAGCCAAAAGAATTATAGAATGCTGTAATTCAGGGTGTGGCCTTGAGATGATGGGAAGGTAAAGCCCAGCCCCACTCTCAGTCTGTGTCAGCCCACCCCCACACCCCACCCTGCTTCCCCGATCAACATTCTCTCACCAGAGCGCCAAATCCTTCCTTTCTGAAAGTGTTGCTTCTTTGTTCTTCCAAGGACCATGGCTGGCAAGGGATTGGATGGAGCATTTGGCTCCCCTCCCTGCTAGTTTCTGAACAGATCTCCTTAAGCTGCATTTTGGGTTTATTTTCCTGGAATTTTTGTCAGCCAGGCAGACCCCAGGGAGGAGCACGTGGGAGCATCAGGAAGAGAGTAGAGTCCCAAACTCAGATCCAGAGCAGCTCCATTGGTAAAATAGCATGCAAGATAACATTCACTTTTTCCAGTGTAAATCTAGAATTCATATTTATGATGGCAACTTCAGAAAATGCCAATAAACAAATAGAAGAAAGTAAAAGTCATCCAGGCCCTCATACAGCGGTTACAACTGTTAAGATTTTGGTCAATAATTTCATGCTCCTTTTTCTATCCTTGTAGCTGGTTTTCATCATGAAAATGGCATGGAATTGTGCCAAAATTTTGGCTTACTTTTTTTCTGCTTGATGCATAGTTTCAAATATTTTTAACCACTGTGTAATAGTCCATTGGATGGCTGATTTAGCCACCTCCTGTTGGTTATTGGCATTGTCCGATAATGCCAGCGAGAGAGAGTCCTCAAGCGGACTTCTCGCCAAGCGCGAAGCCTGACATGGGGCTCAATCCCAGGACCCCAAGATCATGACCTGAGCCAAAATCAAGGATCAGATTCTCAACTGACTAGCCACCCAGGCACTCATACATTGCCCCCTTTTATTATCAAATGCACTGCTAGCAAGAATTAGTGTTTTTAAGAGCTTTCTGTTCCCCCAAACATTTCTGAGGTTTCTCAGGGGTGACCACACCATAGTTGGTGCCTGTGAAGGAAGAGAGAAAGCATCATTCATCATCACAAAAGACTATAGGATGCTTTTCCTTTAAACCTGCTGAGGGTAGAGGCTGTGGTGTCAGGGGATCTGGGGCTTTGCCACTGCCCTGATGCCTCCTGGTGTTTGGGGCTTTTGCAATTCCCACCATGACTTCTACCTTCCCCTTTACTGATCTGTCCGCATCTGGGAGTAAACCCTTACTTTAAGTCTCATGGCACAGCCAAGACTAGACTGTCGAGTTTGCCAAGAAGTTGCTGATCTTCCAAGAGGGATTTACAACCAAAGATGCAATTTATTTCTGCTGCTAGAGGTGGCTTCCCTCAGGCTCCAAGCCCATCCTATGGGCCCTTCACAAGCTGCCCCTTGCCTGGCTGCTGTCCTTCCTCCAAGGATGGGGAGTGGAGCAGCTGATCCCACCCACCAGGGGCACCCGAGACCATGCCTACATTCCTGGTCCATCTCTCCTTGTCTAAAATGCCACTTCAACTGGCCTCCTTTCCTGTCTGCAATCCAACAATGGGAATCGTGGCAAGAAAGGACGACCACCCAAATAAGAATAAACAAAAGCTATTTATTGAGAGTTGGCCATAAAACAAAGGAGTTGGCCACAATCACTTGCCTTTGGCAGGCAGATGAATGAGAAAGTTTTATCAGGGAAACAAGGGACAGCCTCAGATGTGCCCTGAGTAGAGGCTATTGGCCCAGGAAACTGGAGGCTGGTGAACTAGAAGAGGGCATTCTACCTGATTGGTTAGGGAGTTTATTTTCCTTTCTCTGGTTTTCATTTGCAAGTAGCAGAAAAATTGGGGAAGCTGGTTGTTCTTTCTCTTTTCTTTTCTTTTTTTTTTAAAAGCTGGTAGTTCTCCATCAAGTCCTTACCACATGGGGCTCATCATTGCAGCCAAGTTGTGTCCTGGGGCTGGTGAGCTTGTGAGTCACAGTTTTGCTTTTGTATATGCTCTGGCCACAGTTTTGCTTTTGTATATGCTCTGGCCATTATCCGTCAGCAAATTTGGTCTCGAATTGTCCCTCTATGAGAAGCCCCACTGGGGAAGCCTGGCCTTTGGTCCCAATGCAAGGCAATGGCATCAGAATAAAATCACTCGGCATCTTTGTACCTTTCCCAAAGTCTGAGTAACTCAGTCTTCAATAGCACTGTGAGAAAGACAGTTTCTCCTTACATCAGCCCTTACTTAAACTGGTATTACCTAGCCCAACAGCTTGTTGTATCCCATGGCAAATGGTTACAACCAGCTGCAGCTGATAAGGGGCCACAAGCTTTTAGTGACCCTCAGCTCCAGTCCTCACTGGAAGTACTTGGAGACTCTTTCCTGCCCACTGGATCTGTGTACAGACCTCGGGACGCATTCATCAGCTTCCAACCCACAATTAGCAGAGCACCATCCCTTTCTAGAAGTCCCTTTCTAGCACCTCACACTCCTGACTTCAGCCCCTCTGTGCATAATCTGCTCAGCGAAATTCCTCACCGACATTCTTTCGCATGACAGGTTAACAGACTCAGTTTTGTGGTTTTTGATAAATTCTTGCATTTGTACTTTTAAAAAGAATTTTTTTTTTTTTTAAAGGAGGCTCCATGCCCGGTGTGGAGCCCAGTGCAGTGCTTGAATGCACGATGCTGATATCAAGACGTGAGCTGAGGTCAAGAGTCAGACGTTTAACTGACTGAGCCACCCAGGCCCCCACATTTCTATATTTTTGATGACACCATCTCTATGCCCTCCACTATAGACTTAGACTCCCCTGAGCAGGACCAGGTTCTTTTGGAAGCTGGACCTTCTCTTCCTTCCCGTGGCTCCTTCCCAGGACTTCTGCCCCAGCTCCGCATCTGCAATGCTCATCACCAGCACACACTGAGCCCCGAAGGTCTATAGCATGATCCAGGCCTCCCGCACCTGCTGGCTGAATAGCACACAGAAAAAAAAAAAAAAAAAATCCCCCTAACTGCCCTAAAGGAAACAAAGTCTCCAGAGAGTTAGGAGGACCTTGGTCTAACCATCTGTGTTCAGGATAACAGCTAATTCACAGCTTTCCCTGATAAAATTGGCATCCACTTGCTTTGCTCTCGTGTAGCTCAAGGGCCCGTTCAGGTGGTTTTTCCAGAACAGAGGAACAGCTTGCCCCAAAGGGCATTTAAATCCCCAGTATTTGCCAAGCAGAAGGCTTTTTCCAGCTATGAAATGAGAGTTTTTCCAACCTTTGCTAGTCCCAGTGGTTTTTGTTTTGTTTTTGTTTTTGTTGTTGTTTTTAACCTTCCTGCATATCAGGCAGGGCACACTCTGTTATATCCATGAAGGTAGAAGGGTGTAATCCACCACTTTTCGATCAATAGATTTTCCTAGTGCCTTAAAATGGGGTTTTAATTGGCCTACAAAAAGCAAAAGTTTTACATAACACCATTTTGTAAACACCATGAGATCAGGAGACAGACAGATTTGTTCATCTCTCATTTGCACAGAATAATTTCCCCAGAGCCTTGGTAATAGTGGATACCCAATAAATACATTCTGATTGAGGGAATGAAATCCATTTCTCAGGGGTGTTCTAGATTAAGAGAAAGACTTGGGGAGCAGGTACTCAAGGATGCCGGAGATGTGCATACATTTGTGGGAGGAGAGAGAATGGGGGGAGGAAAGCTGGAGGGAGGGATGGTTGGGGGAGGGGGGTGGAAGGTGGAGGGACCGAGGATGAGAAAGAGCGAGAGGGAGAGAGAGAGGAAGATAGATTCAACAGATAGATAGGCAGATAGACAGGCAGGCAGGTCTTAAAAAGAAACCCTGGTCTGATTTATCAACAGACGGAGTGTTTCTGAGAGGGTGGATCAAAGAGAAATGGATTCAGGCGAGAGATTGAAGAACGAGGTGGGGACCTTTCCACGGTCGTGCGAGGGACTTCACCTCGCGGACCTCGGTGTGCTCAGCTGCAGAACGAGAATGACTTCAGAGTCTTACTCAGGAGCTCACGCATGCAAAGCACTGATCAGAGTTTAGCACAGTGCAACTCCATACATGAACATGAGTGGCCGGAGGAAGGACTGCGTTTCATCCCATCGACAGCCCCACTGGGTCCGACGCATGTTATTTCATGAACCACTATAGCAGGAGACCGTGGGGCCAGCTACCCTGTGACAGGACATTTTCACGTCCGTCGCTGGTAAGAAACATCCTGATTTCAGAGACGTTAAAATGTGTGAGAAAATGGGCATGTTAGACCCAGCGAATATAAAGATAAAATTCATCTCTTTCTCAGTTATGCTCTCTGGGACAGTTCTGTGGCTCTGGCAGGCTTTTTTTTTTTTTTTTTTTTTTAGATTTATTTATTTAATACTTGGGAGAGAGAGAGTGTGTGTGAGCACAGGGAGGGGAAGGGGGGTAGAGGGAGAGAGAGAACCTCAGGCAGACTCCCTAATGAACACGGAGCCCAACACGGGACTCGATCTCATAACCCCGAGATCATGACCCAAGCTGAAATCAGGAGTCAGATGCTTAACCGACGGAATCCCCCCAGCGCCCCAGGTGCCCTTCCGGCAGAGTCCTTCTTAAACACCCCTCAACTACAGAGTGAGGATCCCAATAGGACCTCTAGCTCCTTCTCACTGTAGAGAGAGCCGAGGGCCCTGGGTTCCCTCAGAGGCTGAAGCTGGAGAAGCGGAATGGGCACACTTTCTCCTCTGACCCGGACTGAACCCCTCATCTTCTAGCCACACAGCCTGTGTTTACAAACCTGGCTGGCTCACTGAGTTTTTGGTATTCATCCTACAGGATTCAGACTTGTCGCATTCAGGAAAGAATCCAGCCTTACAAGACACTCGGAACCTGACCCCACTCTCTGTGATCTTTGGCAACTGCCCAGGGTCTGGAGTTTTAACCTCCCTGGAAAGACATGATTCATGCCCTCCTTCTCAACGCTTGACATCAACCTTCCAGAATCTGCTGAGGCCTCTCCGGCGGGAAATCTAAGAGTGTGTGCTTTTCAGAACTGTGCCCTTCTGCCAGAAAACTGAGGCTGACGCTGTAGGCTGGGCTCACCAGCGAGGAGGCATGCATGAACGGAGGCGTTCTAGCTCCCAAGTCTGACTGGGCTGGAAAGGTGAATTCCAAACATGATGGGTCTGGAGTGTCACATTCCAACCATGACAAAGTATAGTTATCAACCCTACCTGTGGAAAGACTGATGGATTATGTGACAGATAATGTCCAACCTATTTTATAAGCATGACCTCATTTATTTTTATTTATTTTAAAGATTTTATTTTATTATTTGACAGACAGAGATCACAAGTAGGCAGAGAGGCAGGCAGAGAGAGAGAGAGGGAAGCAGGCTCCCCGCTGAGCAGAGAACCTGATGTGGAACTCAATCCCAGGACCCTGAGATCATGACCTGAGTCGAAGGCAGAGGCTTAACCCACTGAGTCACCCAGGCGCCCCTTGCACTACCTCATTTAAAACTCATACCCCTTGGGGCACCTGGGTGGCTCAGTGGGGTTAAGTCTCTGCTTTGGCTTAGGTCATGATCTAGGGTCCTGAGATTGAGCCCCAAGCTGGGCTCCATGCTCAGTGGAGAGTCTGCTTGACATTCTCTCCTTCTCTCTCTCTCTCTCCCCGTCCCCACTGCACATGCTCTCATGTGCTCTCTCTCTCTCAAAAAAATAAATAAATCAATCTAAAAAAAAAAACATAACAAAACAAAACAAAACCAAATTCCTACCCCTTTAAGTAGCGAATCATCTGTTCCATTCTATAAAGGAATCAAAGCTCAAAGACGCAAAGCTAGAAAGAGCTGGAATGAGGAAGTGAAGCCAGGCAGATGACTCTTACCCATAAAGCCCCAGGAGAGGGTTGGGATAAGAGCACTGTCTACACACTTAGCAGCAAGGCAGGGTTTTGAAAGAGTTCTGAGCGTTTGGGGCCTGAAGAGGACAAGATTCTCCGTCTACACCCCCCACCCCGGGATTGCTTTTCCACTCCCGTTGTCTGGGGGTCACCTGGGGTTTGGGTGACCGAGGCTGGGCTCAGCAGGTCAGCTTCCATCCACATCTGTTCCTCCTCGGCATGAATGCATTTCAAGTCTCCTTTGAGTCACCTCCTCTAACATCCTATTGGTTGCAGGAGACTGCACAACTGAACCCAAGGCAAGGCGTGGGATGCCTGGTGCTCCTTGCAGGTGGGCGAGGGAACAAATATTCGCTGAACGACCATCTAACAGGCTACATCCTCCTTGTGGGATTTCCTCCTTATGAGTACCATATGATCAATCATCCAGCCATTTAGAGGGCAGAAACCATTCCCCCAGCACGGACCAGGTCAGGGCCCCCAATTACTGGTGCAAGCTCTCTCCCATTTCAATTGTCTCTAGCTGTAAGTGGAGATCCTCCTCTGAATTCTAGATCTCTGAATGGGAAGCTCCTTTCTTACTAAGGAGTCCTCACTCTTGGGGAAGCAATGCTCTCTAGGCTGCTCACCAGCTTAACTACCTGAGGGCCAGGTAGTTGTGCCCAACCATGACACTGACTGATGGGCCTGTCAAACCTGGAGCCTGCCCACCAATAATCCCTCTAAACCAGCCCGTGGTCTGGGACAGCTCCAGGCAGACCGGAGGTGGATTGCTCACCAGGGCTTAACTTGCTGGCTTAAAAAAATCCCTCTTAATTGGCTACTCCCTGCAGGTAAGTGCCTCCTCTTGCCTTCTCTGGGGTCCTTTGATGTTCTTCTCTTCAGCTGTCTCCTGGTCCCATGACAATGAGCAACCAACCCTGTTTCCTGATCTGCAAGCAGGTATGCGTTCTTCAAAGAGCTTCTTCATTTTCCTTTTCTCTTCTCCTTTGAGGTTAGTTCAAATATTCAGGTCACTGTGCTTTTGTGCAGCCTCTCTCGGGAATCCAGAGTGACTGTGTGGGACAGTCCTGTGCCCCAGCGTTTCCCTCTGGACGTGGCACTTCCCCTAGATGGCATAGCAGGGACCAGGCACTATTTCCCAGGTGTCATCCTCTCCCCCACTGCCCCACTAGGAGCCCATTTCCATGAGCTGAAATTCCTCTGCAGGTGTTACCCGTTAATCCAGGATGAAGAGAAGGGCGTGGAGTGAGGGGCTTCTTCCCCTTGCGGTACAACCCATCAGAGGGATCTCAGCACTGCTGCTTGGCTCTCAAGCTTTGAGAAGCTTCTCCCTTGCTTTGCCCTGTGATGCACGCATCCAGAGAGCTGGCCTGCTCCAAGGATGTGTTTGAGCAACGAATCCCTTTGTCCCCAGGACGACTCAGCCTCTGCTGTTGGACTCGTCCTCGCACTGGGCCATCTCTTCCCTTAGGGCGAGTTCTCTCCCGGAGTGATGACAGGGGTCATATTCTAGGGTCAGACCCAACCCTTTCTTGTCAATCATGTTCAAATCCATGTTTACAGGATATCATTTTGTTTATAGGAAAATAAGCCACCAATCGATCCCAGGCATGACTGAGGGGAGGGGATGTCAGGGAATCAGAACTGGAAACAGACACGCTTCAGCCTGGGCCAGACCCCTAGCACGTCCCCGATGGCCCCATGATTCGTGATTAGATTTCCATTTGGGGTTAACATCTTTCAAACTGCTGAAATCTAAAACGGCTTCTGGCCCAAGCAGCGGGAAGACAGGGAGCCGTCAGCATCATTATTAATACCCTGTATGTAATTTCAAGAGAAAATGATCAGAAATTGGTGGTGAGGAAGGAGAGGGCCCACACAAATCAGAATGCCCCTATCCTTCCCCCCACTCCCCGGGGCTATAGTTGGTGAAGTCCCTGGATTGAAAGCGTCCCGAGGGCACCCCCTCTCTAGGACCATTGGCTTCCTGCCTGCAGAAGCCAGGGGGTGTGTTCACAGGAAACCGAGGTGATTCGCACAAAACTGAAAAAATATCCCTTCTGAGATAAAAGCAAAACCTGCAATTGCACTGTACTTGACTAACTCCAATCTGAGAACCACTGACTTTTCACTCATCACTACATTTTGTTACAGAACATTCCAGCTCCATCTGGCTGCTGGGCTGTAAATACTGTCCTCTCTTCCTGACCAGACGTCCCCGTGGAGGGCACGGAATTCCAGATGGAAAGCTCGGATGATGGACAGACTGTGTGCCCTTCTCAGGGCCCCGGGGGTCAGGGACATGTGTGGGAGCACGATGGAAGGAGTGGACAGAATTTACAGAAACCGTGGGTCACCCAAGCCGGCATTTCTCAGAAAGCAGCACTCACAGCCAGGAGGCTTGGCATCAGGGCAGGAACAAAAGCTGAGAAAATCCATTCCCTTTTGAGTCTAAATCGTGGTGAGCAAATCATTTCCTTTTCAATTAATTCCCTCCCATCCTCCTGATTCAGTCAAGTAGGAAGTCTCTCTTTGGTGATAACTTGTTTCTAACTTCTAACACCTGCTAATCTGTCCTGATGACACAAAGGGCCACCAAGCCCCAAGGGGGAGACCTTTAGGCCAGCAGTGGTCTTCAGCCAGGGTTCAGGAACTTTCTTGGGGAAATGGTATAGCCTCACCTCTGCCACAGGCGAGTGGTCAAAGGAGCCCCAGGGCTAGCCACATTGAATGGGAGAGAACAACACTAGGGTGTAAATATTGGGAGTGTGGTTCCCTGGGGGCTGCCAAGAGGTGCACACTGGCTGTATTCTAGAGTCTGAATCTCTCACTCTACCCAGTAGGGTCAGAGAACCCCTTTGGCATTTTAAAAAATGATGTTTCATGTGTTTCACATTTTCCTTTCAGCAATACACATTGGCTCAGGATGACTTTGTGCCGGACCCAGAAATCATTGAGGCACGATCTAATAGAAGGTTGCCAAGATCGAGACCCTCGGCTTGCTCTGTCCGGTCCGTACTGGCCCCTGCCTGGAACCAGACACAGAGCTGTATCTCTGGGCTCAGGGCTCTTCGGTGGAGGGAAGAAAGTCGGGGGAAGGAAGGGAGAGGGGCTGAGCCCCGCACATGTGGGCCGGCAGCCTTCCGAGTCTACAGAGAGCTTCGTGGTCCTGGTGGTGACAGTGACAGTAAGAATAGCTAGGGTTCTAGAGTTCTTTTGACACTCCAGCCTCCATCCCTGGTGTAAGATCTGCCTTTTCTCATTTAGTCCTGGGAGACAGGTGTTCTTCAGAGGAGGAAACCAGGTCACTGGGGTGAGGTGGGTCTCCTGAGGACATGGGGCGATTAAATCATGTAGATGCATCCCGACTCAAGCTTGTCTGGATCCAAAGGCTGAATCTGTAAATACCCTAATACACCAGGGGGATTTCTTTGAATTTCAGAGCCCACCCCTCCACCTCGGGTTCCCGTTGGCCTGATTCAGTCCTCGTTGGGTGCGAGAGGCAGAAACATTAATTTAAATTTAAACATTAATTTAAAGGCCCCTTCTCTGGGGTCTCAGAGCCCCCTCCCACCTCCATCCCTTGCTGTGGTTATTGTTGGTTTACCTGCCACTGATCCCACAAGGACATGGGTTCCCAAGGAGAAGACCACATCTATTGGGGCCCCAGCGCCCAGCATAGCTACGAAAGGCATTCCAGGCACACACCTGCTGAAGGAATGAGCGAAGGAGTGTGCTCAGCTTTGCACTGGGCAGCCTGAGCAGGGAAAGCTCAGTGTATTGTCCCTTGCTTGCCCTCAAGGAAGCTCAGTTGCCTTGAGGAGCTCTAGAGTAGTAGAGCTCTAGAGTAGTAGAAATATTACTACTACTAGAGTAGTAGAAATACTACTGGGTCCGGAGACCGAGTTGTGAGTCCCGCCCCCAGGGGTACAGGTCAGTTAACAGGCTGTAAGCTCCACATCCCATTCTAGAAAATAAAATATTAATGGAATATATCCGGGATCGCCCATAGGCCAAGCACTGGGCAGAGAGCCAGGGGTTACAGAGTCAAGGGGTAAGACCTTGACACCAAGAGTCAGACTATACAGGTCTAAATCCCAGCTCTGCCACTCGCTTGCTGCATGACCCTCTCCAGCTCTGTTTCTTCCTTGGTAAAATGAAAACTATGAGAGCACTAGCTTCTCAGCCTGCTGTATGCATCAGCTGTCCTTGGAGAACCCCGGCAGTGGGGAGGCAGCCCTGAGCTCCTGTTTCCCTGCCCCCAGGGCACTGGCCTTGAGAGGCTGTGAATGTCCCTGTCTTGGCAGCTACTAATTCTGGAAGGTCTCCAAGCATAACTCAGACCTCGCAGAGAGAATCTGCAAATGAGGCCTCCCGTAAATCACAGCTGACCACTCCAATCAGCTGCCTTGTGTTGCTTTCAGTTCCAATAAAGCCAGGCCCTGTCGCCGGACCCACGCCTCCAACCCCTCTCCGGGATCAGTGACCCTGGAAGGGAAATGGCTCTGGGGCTAATGTTCTGAGACCCGTGGCCCTGCTGTCTCTGTAAGTGAGTTGTGAAGAACTCAGGAGTCCCAATGCCACTGTGAGTCCCCCCTCTGCCTCCCCATCCACTTGGACTTCGATTTAATAAAAATCGCATCCTCCCGGGCTCCCTCCAAGGCCGGAGACTGTCAGGAGCCCTCCAAAGTTTAAACCAGGCCAGCTCTTAATTAGTCGGCAACATCAATATCACTTTTTCCCCGTGATTTGCATTTCAAAGTAAATTCCACATCTTGGGCTGTCAGCATCCAGGAGCCTGGCAGCAGGTTGTTCCGTGCGGCAGAAAAAAAATCCCACCACGGAGTGCCTGGGATTTCAGAAACTCAGCAACTTTGCCAAGGCTTCTTCCCTCCACTGCTGATTTCGTGCCAATGGCCCTGATCAACTCCATTTTACCCCGTTCCATCTGTGGGGCTGATCTGCCCCCTCCGAGGCCTGGAAGTGCCTACAACTTTGAGTTGTAAATGGAGGGCCGACTCCCCTAGCAGATGTGTTCATCTAGACCAAAAAGAAAAAAAAATGTACACAAAAGTCTCCATTTCTGGCTTCTCCAAAATGAGGCCACACCCAGCTGGCCGTCTTTGGATGGGCAGGGACTCTCCAATGTGTCACAGTCCCCACCAGTGCCTACTGTCCCATGCCTGGCTGTCCCACTGCTATGTCCCTGGCCCCTGTGAAAGCTGGAGTTTTTGTCACTTCTTATATGGGCTGAATTGAAGGAGGCGGGACTGGTTACAAGAGGTATTGAAGGGAGAGGCAGGAAATTATCAGTGGCCCCTAGACCTTTCCAAAGTAAGACCCAAAGGGTTGCTCCTTGAGAAGAGGAGGAGCATGAAGATGGGGTGAGAAAAGTCTCTTGGGATATGAAGGAAAAGCCTGGCAGAGGGACGGGACATGCTCAAGTTGTCCCCTGACCCTGTGTCACCCCCACCTCTCTCTCCCTCCGGCTCAGACCTGGTGAGAATCTCCAAGAGTGAGGATAGGGTAGAATGCACACCTGGATGAGTGATGGGATAAATGGGTCCTGCCGGGATCTGTCATGAACCTGATGGGTCACTCACCAGGGACAAGTTTCTCTGGGCTTTGGTTTCCACTTCTAGAAAATGAAGTCATTGTCTTGGGTTACTGACCTCTGAGCTTCCTGCCCAGCTCCTTGTTATTTGTCCCAAGATGGAGGTTGAGTAACCAGAGGATCTCTGAGCCTTGCGGAGGGTCAGAATGACCCTTCCCAGTGGATTTAAACACTTCTCCCTCCCCATAGTCTCCATCACCTGCTTCCATTTCTAAATCTTAGGGAAAGAGCTTGGCTTATCATGCAGCTTCAAGTCAAGCCCCAGGAAATCTGCCCCTAAGCCCCTCCCAAAGAGAAATCCTGGCATTAACACTGACCCCCTGCTGAAGGCTTTTTCTGACCTTCACCCTCCCTGTCTACAAACAATTCTTCACTTTTCATGCCACACACTTGTACTACATGTGTTTTCAGTGCCTTTTCTGTGCCAGGTCCTAGGGTTTTGGTGTCTAAGGAGAGTGTAGAGAGAATTCTGTTGCTGACGGACCCCACCCCCAACTCTGCGTTCTGCCACTCCCACCCACCCAGCACTCCCCATAGGCAGAGGAGAGGACGGAGGTAATCCATACGGAGAGGATCACGTATGGAGTACTTGGTGCATGCTGTGTGCTTGACTGGTTCATTCTTCCATCGACTTTCCATAATAGATCGACATAGATGCATTACCATCCCCATTTTGCAGATAAGGAAAGTAAGGCTCAGGGAGGTGAAGCCTTTTAACTGAATGTCACTTTGCTACCAAACAGTAGGAAATGAGTCTGTCTCCAAGGTCCTTGCTCTTGGGCAATAAATGGCACTGGCTTCCATTATAGTAAATGAACTAACTACCTAATATCAGAATGGTAAGAATCATTGTTTCTCTCTGGTTCCACCGTGCTTGGAACAGAAGAATATTTATGACATTGACCGTTCATTTTTTTAAGAGTAATCTCTACACCCGTTATAGGGCTTGAACTCATAAACCCAAGATCCAGAGTTGCACACTCTACTGACTGAGTCAGCCAGGTACCCCTCACACAGACTGTTTATAAATCACTTTCAACTCCTTAAGTGAAAAATGGGCACTTAGTCATCGATGAATCCCTAGAACTCAGTAAAAAGTCCAGGACATAGTAGGTGCTTCAACCAGGTTGGATGAGGGGCACCTGACTATCAGCTGGTGGAACATGTGGATCTTGATCTCAGGGTTGTGAGTTTGAGCATCACATTTGGTGTTGGGATTACTTAAAAAAAAAAAATCTAAAAAAAAAAAAAACCCAAAACAAGTGAAATGAATTAAGTTGGATTTAATCTAACTGAATGGAGCCAATGGAATCAAATGGGATTGAATGGAACGAAATTGAATTGAATTGCATTGAATCGAACTCTTGCCAAGTAGGTGGAGACTGAGATCATAGAGCAGAGAAGCCTAAGAAAATGCTACAGCCTTTTGCAATTGGACCTATAATCAGCCAGGATTCTTTTGAGTTGCAAGTGGTAGAGAGCCAACCCAAAATGACTTCAACAAAAATTGGAATGTACTGGCTCATGAAATTGGAAATTCCAGACTGACCTTTGGGGCTCAGATGTAGTTGGATCCAGGGAACTCTGAGTCTTTGTCTCTCTTCTATGTTTGGCTCTCACAATACAATGAGAGACAACCATTGGCAACACTGGATTCACACTGTCCTGTTAAGCTGTCTCAGTGGGAAACCTATCTTTCCCAAGAACTCCATTAGAAAAATCCTCAGAAGGGCTCTGGTTGGCCAGCCTGGCTCCTGAACTCACCATCGAACCAATTACTGCAGTCAGAAGGAGGAGGTAGTCTGATTAAGTATACATGTCCACAGTTGTGGCTGGCCAGAGTTGGGGTCAGCCCAGCCAAGCCACATGAAATCCACTCCCCACCACCCCAGAAAGAGGAGTTTAGACTCCAGAGAAGAAAGCTTGGAAGCTTCCAGCAGGAACACATCTCGGAATTTCACTTTTCAGACTTTTCCCACAGATGTAGGGGACCCCACTGAACACCCCTTTTCCAGCACCTACTTGAAATACAGACCCCACCTTTCCTGGGGCTTGCTAAGTGCATCTGTCTTCGGTCACTTTCTTCTATCTAGGGATGCCATGACTGTGTTAAAGTGACTCTGAATAGAGACAGAGCTGTGAAGCCCCTCCCACCCAGAGCAGGTGCCAAAGGAAAGTGATTTATTTTCATTCATCTAGAGGACCAAATCAGGACATTGTCTCAGTTCCAATTCTTCAGAGGAGGGAATAAAGGAGGGGTGTGTTTCTTTATGCCTCTCTGGAAGCCAGTGGCCATTGTTGGGAAACTGCCTTTGGATTTTTCCAGACTTCTTTCCCTAGTTCACAAAACATTCATTCTGAGAAACTTCACAATCAGTGAGGGTTCCTGACACACTCCTACACAACTGTGGGCCTGCTGGTGGACACGAATTCTCTGAAAGGGGCTCTGTCCAAAAATAACAAAGCTTTAAAAATTTAAGTGTAATGGAGGAAAAATATGTTAATATTCGATTGTTTACATCTTTTAACCCTCTTCCACCTGCTAGGGATAATTATGTGGTTGCCTATTTAGCATTCCCTCTTTTACCCTACACCAGTAGAAAGAATTCTGCATTAACCATCTGGATTCCTGAGTTTTTATGGTGCAAAATTGGGTATAAAAAGAACTGGATGAATGAGAACAGGGGATTCTCAGCTTGTTAGAGAAAAAAATAAAGGTGGAAGGAAATGGAGAGGAGGAGGAGAGGCAGGATCTTAAGGTGGCTGAGTGTCAGTGGAAAGGGAGTGATTCAGAGGTAAATGTCAGGAAAACCATGAGGATGCAAGAAAATAAAAATGGGGAAATAGGACTTTCTGAGGGTTGCTAAGGATTGTGAAATCAAGTCTTCTTTGATGTTTTCTGAGAAGCTCCAATAAAGATTTTTTATTTTTTATTTTTTATTTTTTTTATTTTATTTTATTTTTTTTTTTTAGATTTTATTTATTTATTTGACAGAGAGAAATCACAAGTAGATGGAGAGGCAGGCAGAGAGAGAGAGAGGGAAGTAGGCTCCCTGCTGAGCAGAGAGCCAGATGCGGGACTCGATCCCAGGACCCTGAGATCATGACCTGAGCCGAAGGCAGCGGCTTAACCCACTGAGCCACCCAGGCGCCCCAATAAAGATTTTTTTAAAAGATTATTTATTTATTTAGTTAGTTGACAGAGAATGAGATCACAAGTAGGCAGAGAGGCAGGCACAGAGAGAGGGGGAAACAGGCTTCCTGCTGAGCAGAAAGCCCGATGCAGGGCTGGATCCCAGGACCCGAGATCATGACCTGAGCCGAAGGCAGAGGCTTTAACCCACTGAGCCACCCAGGTGCCCCTCCAATAAAGATTTATATTGCTTCCAGCATATATAAAAAGATATAGATAGATAGGTAGATCGATAGGTAGATAGATAGATAGATTGATTGGTTGATTTCAGGATTATATATACTATTCCCCTGTACATCTGTTTATCTAACCAGTTCTCCATTGGTGGAAATTTGGGTTCTTTTCCATTTTTCGATATTATAAATAACACCATGAACATCCTTGTAACTAAGTCTCTGTACACATCCAAGATAATTTCCTTGGGATTACTCATTGGGTCCTGAGTCATGGCCTAAATCATATAAAAACCTGAGGCCTGAGGGATTCAGCGCAGCATATCCTAAGAAGGTGACTTTATGAAATCCATTTAACCTGAGCCTCAGTTTCCTTATCTGGGAAATGGGACTGTTCATTCCTCAGTTACAGGGCTGCTGTGAGGAACAAATAAGATAACATGTAAAAATTGCTTTGGGAATCTGAAACCAGGCTACAGGCACAAACATCTCTTCTCCCCACTTCCCTGCATTATTTGGATGCTCAAACTATGTTCGCAAATTGTCTTGACGAAAATAGAAATGAAATGTGTATTTTAAAGTCTGCATCACGTATTTGCATTCTCTATTAAAAAATTAATCTAAAAAAAAATCAGGCACCTTCTCAATCTCCACCAAATTCTCCTGTTTTATTCTCATTAAAGCCCCTTGTCACTGTTTCTTTTTTTAAAATTTTTATTTAGTTGATTTTTTATCTTCACTCTAGAATTTTGTCAGGTCTCAGAGAGCAGGCACTTTGTTTAGTCATATTCTCTGCCATGTCCCCCAGGGCCCTGGCACACAACCCGGCACATGTCCCATAAATGTTTGGTGATGTATGTGCAGGGAGAGAGGGATGTCCTTCCGAGCGGTGTATGGAGAGATGGATGGAGAGAGGGATGGAGGGATGGATGGAGGGTTGGAGAGATGGACAGATGATGGAGGGATGGATGGAAGGATATGAGGGATGGATGGAGGGAGGGAGGGAGGGAGGGATAGGAGGGATGGAGAGATGGAGAGAAGGATGAGGTGTGGTTAGAGAAATGCAAAGATGGAGGGAGGATGGGATGGAGGGAGGGAGTGGATGGGTGGAGGGAGGGAAGAACTTCCCAGACCAAGTTCTTAACTACCTCCCTGACCTTCATATTTCCTTTTCTCTTGCTCTCTTATTGTCTTTCACAATCCATCTTCTTCTCCTATACGACTTTTCCATGCTCTGCAGGTTAATTGGGCAGAAGAGGAACTTCAGACCAGAGACCTGTATACTGCCCCTGTCTTCACTGCTATTCTGAGTTTGAGGTCTGGTTCCAGTTTCTCAGATCATGGGCCAATCTGCCCGACCTTCTCACTCCATGTGTCCTCTTGGGGCTGCCCAGCAGCCTCTGCTGCTCCTGGCTGCATGCCTCTGCTCCCTGCCCCCAGGAACAGAAAAACCCTAAGAGTCAGAGGCCCAGTACCCTCTCCCGCTGAGAAGCCCCCTCAACCCCTCACCATGAATGGGCCTCCTAGATTCAGAGATGTGGGAGGCAGAGGGGAAGGATAGTGAAATTGGAGGATGCTTTTGAGACCTCACCAATGGCTGGGCTGCTACCTGGATATGGCATCTCTCTCCTTCCTCCTTCTAGACTCCAAGGACTCTTCTAGGATAATTGGTTTTGCCATCTGAAGGAAGCTGGGCAGCAAGAAAGGATCCAAAGAAAGGCCTTCCAAGGACACGGACCAACAGGGCCAATAGGCAAGCTACTTTCCAAGTGAGTCAAGTTCCTCACCTGCCCAGCCCAGAAGTCACCTGAAGGAGGGTCTCTAAGGTACTGCTAAAGGGGAGTAGAAATGGACCTGCCCCCCAAAAAATGCAGTCTATTTCAGGTTGTGTTTAAAAAGAAAGGCATTAGGACCAAAAATGGCATCACTTAACATTGAAGGCCCACATTAGGCAACCAAGATGTTAATACCTGACCCACAGTGTCAGTTTATAATAGTAATGCGGACCTTTGACCATTCCACCTGGAAGTTACTGGTCATTAATGGGATCATATCTCCCAGTACTGTTTTCCCCTCGTTGCGCCTTTAGAAGGGCAAAACCTTACATAAAAATAGTCAATGTTCTTTGATACTAGTTTCATAGCAGGCCCCCCCCCCCCCCCCCCCCCACCTGTACAAAAACCTGTCAGTTATCTACAGTCAGCAGAGCTCTTCCTTTCTGTTTGCCGGAATGGGATGCTGCCTGAATCATGGAACGCCCTTAGATATCGAAATGTACTCAGTTGACTTTTTGTTATTTAACAACTTGATTGTCTTTAAAAAAACAGTGGGACATAGGAAAAGTTCGGAAAACCGAATAGAGTATAAGTTCTTCTTTTCTATTCTTTCTTCCATGTGTGTGACCAGATAAAACCATTGACAAGGGAAAAATTCCTTCTGTAAGGGGGTCCTCCACTCTCAGTACTGAGAAGAAGAAAGGTGACTCTTCAGAATCTCTAGAAACTCTACGAACGAAAGCAGAGTTAAATCTTAACACCCAACCTCACCCTTATTGTTACTGTGTCTCTTATGGTCACCTTCCATATAACCGGCCTTTCCCCTCACCATTTTGGTTAGCGGGGAGAGTTATGAGGGGGTGGCTGGGGCCACTGGG